>NC_057936.1:25830205-25840205 GCF_018555375.3 Anguilla rostrata | reverse complement strand
TTACTGGCTTCTGGGAGAGCTCATTTACGATGTTTGTATCTTTCTCCGACTGTATGTGTACCTGACCTCACCTGTGAGCCACTAATGGAATGCAAACTGCTCATTTTCTTGCTGAGAAAATAAGAAGACCCCAATGTTTCTGCTCAACATCAGTAGCGCGAAAGAACACAGGGTTTTGATGGGAAGAGGACTCAAACCAGACAGAGCCTGCCCATTTGCTATTATGCTAATCCTGGTAGCAGCTTTGTCTCAAATGAACACATATTCAGTACATAATTGTTGTTTATATCATTGTTGTCTTTGTATTTGTGAACTTGCTTACCGTGCTTTGGCAACAAAGTTTTCTTTGTCATGTTAAAGCTCCATCTAAATTGGATTGAAAGAGGGAGAGATAAGCACAGGTGAGACAGGGTTAGATTTAAAGGCAGACGTAATTGGTAAGCTGTCTTCAGTGAGCTGTGCTCGACTGCGTTGCCTGTAAATGTGCAAAGAAGGTTGGCGCATTCCGCTTGCAGTTCACAGTTCAAAGTTCATGATTGACAGTGTCCTTCTGCTTTAAAAAAAATCAATTTAAAGCAGTTTAATGATTTCAGTCCCTGGAAAAAAAAGGGAATGACAATCGACACTCGACAGTGGCCTTGTTCACTTTATGAATAATTAGCTAGCCGGGCGGCGTGTACAGTAGCAGGCTGTCTTTCCAATTAGGTTTGGCACGTACAGTATGTAATTTAAGAACCTTTCCCCCCCTCCACAGGTCAGATCCAGTTTTACAAACCCTAGCCTCCCTGCTGACCCTTAAGAAGGTCAGGCGGGTTCTTCCTGGAAATGTTTTGGGGCTGCGAGCGCCCTCGGATGTGAGCAGGTCTGCTTCTCTTCCCTGTAAAGCGCGTGGAAGCCCCCCCGTTCCCGGTGTTTGGTGTAAGGGGGAGGGCCGCTCAAATGGGGTCAGTGGCGGTGAGCTGTGGCGATGCCGGGAGGGGCGGCAGAGGTTAAGAAGGAAGAGGAGCCCTTTCTCTCTCTCTCTCTCTCCCCACCACACCGGTTGTTGTTTTTTTTCTCCTCCTCCTGTTTCTTTCTCTCCCCTGCTCGCTGTTGTGTCTCTGCTCAAGGAGGGATGGGGGCCAGACACTTGGAATCATTTAGTGAGTATGTCGAGTGTGGGAGGAAAGGAATGTGAGCCCGGATAAAAGAAAGAAAGAAAGAAAGTGAAAGAAAAACAGAGCGGCGAGAGGGGGCGGAGAGCGAGAGAGATAGAGAGACAGACAGAGAGAGAGAGGGGGCAAAAAGAGAGCTGGAAAAAAAGGGGGTGTAACACCTGAGAGGAGGGGGAATTGAGGGGGGAGAGGAGGGAGGTGGGGGAGCAGAGTGGGGGGGGGTTGAAAAGAAAAAAGGGGGATTGAGACAAGAGTATAGTGGGAGAAGAGGAGTGAGAAGGAGTGACAGACAGTGGGAGAAAGAGAAACAGCATGAAAAGCGAGCAGCCCACTCCTTGCCTAATGTTCCCCATTAAGCAGATTTTTAATGGCTTTCGCAGGTCTCGCTGAGAAGAACATCTATTCCTATCACAATGCAGCCTACACACCTCACTGTGATGAGACCACTGTCTGACAGGCTGAGGAGAGCAGGGGAGAGAGAGAGAGAGAGCAGGGGAGAGAGAGAGAGAGAGAGAAAGAGCAGGAGAGAAATGAGGGAGAGAGAGAGCTCACAAGCCATAATGAACCCCTCAAATGGAGAACAGAGGACGGGGGGGGGGGGGGGGGTGGGGGGGGGGGGGAGTGGAGTATTCAGTGTATTCTCACTGAGCGCGCTCAGTTGTGTCTGGCTCAGGCCTTGACGGGTCAGCACAGTGTACTGCAAATTGGCAGCTTGCATTTCATTGGCCTGGAATACCTGTGGCTGATTCTGAGAGAAGGTCCAAGTGCACATACAGGCTCTCCAAACCCTCCTCCCCTCTCATGAATTCATTTACCGTCAGGCGAAAAGGAGAATATTATATTTATTGCATGGAGGATAGTGGGAATGATTGTGCAATCCTAGCATGAACGCCCTGCCGCACGGCTCATAAAGATGCGGCGTGTGTAACGCTTTCAAGTCACACAGAAGAAAATTCCGAAGGCGAAGTGTGGATTACAGGGAAATATTACGCAGACATATTCCGAATCGGAAATTCTAGCTTGCGCATTAAAAGTGAGATACTGTTTCAGACCTTTAGTTTGACATGCACAGTCTCCTCCTACTAGCTGGCTCGGTTTGTGGAATAACGCATGGTCCGGAATAGAAATGAAACTGCGCAGTATGCAAACTGTAAGCACGTTTACAGCAGCCAACAGGGGTAATGCAGAACAAGGTTCACCCAGTACATTTTACTCACCATTATGCAGATCTGTAACCTTACTGGACGAGCATGCAGTTATACCTGTGGTAGGTGTGAATAATCGACGCTGGCCATTTGGGGTATAGGTGGACATGTTCCAGGGGGAACTGGGAGTTGCTCGCACCTCTTGTCGGTTTTTTTGTTTTTATTTTCCAGTTCAGCGATGAGCTGACTGGCTTTTCCATTCATTTACGTTCCCTGCCTTTTTCCTCGTACATTGTTCTATCTTTCTTTGTCCCATTTCCTTTTCGTCCCACGTGTTTTGGCTCGAGCTATCTCCTTTTCTCTGTCCCCCCTGTCTCCCCCCCCCCATCCTCTGCCCTCACTCCCACCTTTTGCTCCTCTCAATCTGTGTGCCCCCCCCCCCCCTCCCTCCCTCCTGCACGGCTTGCCAAAGCTAACAGCTCTGCGCGTTCGTTCCCTCGCCGTGTGGCTGCGGCGCCGGGGCTGCCTCCACCGCCAGCGGACTCCATCGGAATACCGATGAGACCCCGGGCCAGCGTGAGGGAGAGCGCCCGCCGCCACGCCGCCTCTCCGGAGAGCGGGGGAGAGTTCCGACTCTCGGGCGGAGTGTGGATTACGGGCGCCGCCCCTGCGGGGCCCCATACGCCGTCACATGACTCACCAGCGGCGGAGCGGAGCGAGGGGGAGGCTGCTGAAACGTGCGTGACATCAGCGACGGAAGGCTGACACACACAATCAGACGGCGCCTGTTATTTCTTCACTCGAACTCAGAACGCGCAGCTTCTCAAGATGGCTGCGCTGCGTTCTCTACCCGTCACATTGCCGTGTAATAAATGACCAAAAATTCACTGCGCCACTGCAGCCCCACGGTGACGTTTCCTGCCAGTGAAAATATGCGCATGTATTGCATTCGCAAAAATAATGGAAACCCGCCACCCTCAAGAGCCCCTGTTGATGGACTTAAAAAGCTATTGACTCACGAAGAGGACAA
Source organism: Anguilla rostrata (assembly GCF_018555375.3). Taxonomy (NCBI): domain Eukaryota; kingdom Metazoa; phylum Chordata; class Actinopteri; order Anguilliformes; family Anguillidae; genus Anguilla; species Anguilla rostrata. The sequence goes on along the minus strand of NC_057936.1, from coordinate 25,836,876 downwards.
AATGAACTCACAAACGCGACCCCGCGACCCGGCAGGTAGGCGGTCACATTCAATCTCACTTGACCCGCTCAGGTTTCACCTCTGACCCCCAACAAAGACCATGGAGCCTGACCTTTAGTCCCTTCGGATCAATGGCTCATGACCGACACCCTAGACCAATGGCCTTTGGCAAAAGGGAGGAATGGCCGCATAGCAGAGGGTGACTGTCTCATGTTAAGTTACATTTTGTCATGGGACAGTAGAGATGGGATGGGCAGCAGGACTCAGTGGATGGGTACCAGGCCTCCTCATTCTGTCCAGTCAGAATTTAAATATATTCCCATTAAAATATTTGGAATGCTTTCAGCTTGTGTAAATTGAGTAATTTGAAGCCGAGGCAAATGTGGATTTCAGTGAAACACATGTACAGCCTTGTGACACATTTTTCTTATGATGAAGGAATATGTCATTAAAACCAGTACTGTGTATATAAATAAATATATAAGTTTATTTATATATGAACAGATTTGAGTCTCCTCAAAATGATTTCCAAATGAAAACACTGGAGTGCTTACATCTGTATCTTTTTCTGTCTATTTTCTGCCCAGAAGCTTTAGGCTACAGTCACTGGCCAACAGGACCAGCCTGCCATTGTATATAACGTGAGGTAGTTGATCTCCATGGCAACCGGGGCCTTAATAGCTAAAACCGAAATAGCGGGCTCTTTTTCGGCAGTGGCTGAGTCAGTGAGCGAGATTCCAGTCTGCTTGCGGACGGGGCCGGGGCGGGGAGCGAACCAAGACGGGCTGTGCTGTAATCACACCGGCGCTGAGTCACCGACGGCACAACAAAGAGCCCGCGACCGCGACCGCGTCCGCCGGCCCCGCCCCGCTTCGCCAAAACCTGGGGGGGGGGGGGCAGCCATCCCGCGCTGCGCGTTCCTACCCGCCGGCGGTCCCTGGCGGTCCCTGGCGCTCCACCGTGGGCGGAGCCACGGCAGCGCTCCCCGCGCTGTAAGAGTTGGGCGACCCTCACGCGCCGTGCCGCGCTGCCCCGCCCACCCCGTGATGAGTGACGGTAAAGGGGGTCCTGCCAGAGCTGGCGCTGTCTCTCGTCCCGAAGGCCTGGCGCGGTGGAGCGCCCGCTGGGCACCAGTACGCCAGCGATTACAGCCCTGCCCGCGGAGCCCAGATCCCAGATCCCAGAGCCCAGAGCCCAGAGCCCAGAGCCCAGAGAAATAAACTCAACAGAAGCGCCCTGGAACATCTGCTAATTATGTGGCAGAGGGAGACAGAGAGGGAGCCGTGTGTGGGTGTGTGTGTGTGTCTATGAGAGAGAGAGAGAGAGAGAACAGAAAGAGAAAGAGAGTGTGTGTGAGAGAGAGAGAGAGAGAGAGAGACAGAAAGAGAAAGAGAGTGTGTGTGTGAGAGAGAGAGCGATTGAGAGAGACAGAAAGAGAAAGAGAGTGTGTGTGTTTGTGAGAGAGCGAGAGGGGGAGAGAGGGAGAGAGAGAGACTGGGTTGTGGATGAAAAGCACATGCAGCTGTGGCGTTAGGAGGGAGAAAATAAACGCTGGCTGGAAATGCTGCAATCCCAGACAAAGACCTCACGCCCAGCGAAGGGAGCGCGGCGTGCTGAAGCGATCAGCAAACAGATCAAACCCCGTAATGAAGATGTGCACAAACACACCCACTGCACTGGCAGCAGTTTCGCTATCCTGGAAATCAGCCACTGCCAGTACCCCGCCCCCCACCCCAACCCCACCCCCCCATCCCCCACCCCCCGTCACCCGCTTCTTCTCACTCCCTCACTCACTCCCTCTCTCTGTGTCCTTCTCCCCCCTCCTCTCTCTCTGTCTCCTCTGATTTCTTTTCTACCCCACTCTCTCTCCCTCTCCTTGCTTTCTCCCTCTCCCTCTTTCCCTCTTACTCTCTCTCTCCCACTCCTTGCCTTTTCTCTCTCTCCCTCTCTCTCTCCCCATTTTTGCTCTCAAAAAAATGAGAGACTCATTACCATACAAATGGAGTGAAAGCCTGCAACCCGGGGACCCTATGGAATTGCAAATATTTCATCTTTGCCTGCGAGCCCGCCGCTATTACTCCTTTACCGTTACCCCCCCTCCCTCCCTTCCATCCCTCTCCTTCCTCCGCCCCTCCGTCTCTCCCCCCGCCTGCGTGCGTCTGCTGGGTCACGACGGCCGCCCGGGCTCAGCTTGCCTGGCAGCCGTCCCCCCCTCCCCCCTCCCTCCCTGGCTCCTCACCAGTTGCGGACGTCGGGGGCTGACGGAAGCACGAGGCCGTCGGCTTGATTAAACAGCCAATCTGCCTTCGCTCCTCCCCTGCCATCCCGCTACCGTCGCTACACCTGTGGACTCCCGCCTCTTTGCCCGCCCGTCGCCCGGCCAAACCCCCCATCCCCACCCCCCAAACCCCGCCCCCCTCTACCGAGAAACCTCCATTAGTGGAAGCGGTATTTTGTTTTTGTTTTTTGATTTTTTTCTGGTTTCACATGGGCTTGTACATCATGTAGAACAGAGAGCGCGGGGAAGAGGCGCAGATGGTCAATGTGTAATGCAGTTAGTTATGGTTCCCGCATCGCCAGCCGTGGCAGCGGCTCCGATTACATGTATATGATCTAATTCTCTCTCTATCTGACCCTTTGTTCCTTGTTTCGTGTCCCACAGCACTGAGAGTGTGTGAGCCATGCAGGGGACAGTCAGAGTGGGGTGGGGTGGGGAGGGGGGATTGGGGGGTGGTATGAAAGACAGAACCACCAGATTGTACTCAGGCTGCAGGAATGGGGGGGGGGGAATTCTGCTGGGGGGCTGGGAGTGTTTGGGAGGACAGCAGATCGAGGCGGCTTTTATTTTTCCAGCAGGGAGCAACATAAAAATTGAATGAAGGGGATAAATAATTCAGCCTCAGTTTTCACCGAGAAAACTGGTTTTCGTGACGGCAGTGCAGAAATCAATGTACCTTCTGTCTTGTTGTACACACAGTACGGATAGAGAGACGGAGGGGGAGAGAGAGAGAGAGGGAGAGAGGGTGGGGGTTGGGAGGAGTGACTGCGTGCGTCTGTGTAAGTGTGTGTGTGGACGTCAGCAGTTTGCATGACTGACTTGCTCAATATCTCCTCCTGAGAAGGTGCAGATTGTGTCAGTCCAATCACAGGCGGAGGAGACGGGGAGACCGCGCAGGGGAGAGGTGCGGCTCCTTAGTGAGGCTTTGAGGACGACGCTCGATTCAAGGGAGCGCGTGCAGGAGGAGAAGAAAAAAAAAAGAAAAAAAAAAAGGATGGCTTCGCTTTATATAATGTGACGGCTGCAGCAGGAGCTTGCTCTGGACCCAGAAGCTTTCAGCAGTGCCAGTAGCCAGAGAGTCAGCGTGGTCTAAGTTAAGAGTATGGGTGTTAAAAATAACAATGTGTACTCTCTCCATAGAGAATGCCGGGCTGGACTGCACGGAGTAACACTCTGCCGTGCCTTCAGAGATCCCTCAGCCCCTGTGTGGTTCCCGCAGCGTTTCGCTGGCAGCGCCTGCGTATTTTGACGCACGTTTTTTCTTCGATAGTCAGAGGGAAGTGGGAAAAAAAAAAACCCATGGCACGTAATCCTCATTTCTCTTTATGTCACTGCCTAGTCAGTGTTCCTGTGTGCCTTTACGGGGCTGTCAGCTGTCAAACCAGACAGAGAAAAACATAAATATAATTCAGGTGCAGAAACGTGCAGAGGATGAAATAACATGTGGGCATATATAACGTTGAATGGCTTTAGAATGCCGTGATATTGCGTAGAATATTCCGGAATGCGATACTTCGGTGGTGGAGCAAAGACCCGAGAGCAGCCTGCTTGAAGTTTTGTAGGGTTTTTCTGTTTCATCAAGAGATTTGTCATGAGGAAAAGGGAAGGAAAAAGCCCACGACTGCCAACAGAAAGCTTTTGGTCTTATTTTATCCCACACAACCTCCCGAGGAGAGAGAGAGAGAGAGAGAGAGCAAGGAACAAGGACATCCTGTGACTCTGAAAGGCAGCCAGCCCTGTGTGTAGGTGTGTAGGTGGTACTGCTAGCACAGCTGGCATGGGTGTGTGTGTGTGTGCGTGTGTGTGTGTGTTGGAGGGATGCTGTTGTTACCCCTAGGGATGGTATTACGTCGGTGGAGGCAGCGTTAGAGTGATGAGGAGTTTTGTTTTGCATCATCAGAATTAACCCAAGGTAAATTATGGCGAGGTTAATAGCTCCATTATTTTCCCCATAAAGTAGCGAACGTTCAATTCTGGTTATTTACCTCCATTTTTTTTTTCTCGTGGGAGATGAACGACAAAAACAGGACAGAGGCGTGGAGAGAGAGTGAGAGAGAGAGAGATATGAGATTTAAAAACCCCTTTTATTGGGACATTTCCCAACCACAGAAATTATTGTACTTCAAAATAAAAATAATAGACAGAGAACATAAACTACCAAAAAAACTAACCACAGGCAGAAAAGAGAGAATAGAGAGAAAAGAGAGAGAGAGAGAGAGAGAGATGACAAATGGATGACATCCCGGCCCCACTCCGACACCCACCCCCCCATTATGCAGAGCCCTCCATCCGTCCGCTGAGCTCCAGCAGAGTGGCCCACGTCTCCTTCCCAGTTCTCTGTCTCTCACTCCTCCGGGCCCGCCCACTGGAGAGGTCAGGGGTCAAAGCTGGTCACTGTGCCTGGGACCTAACCCCCCCCCATACATCCATCATGCCTCACGGCTGATAACCCAGCCCCACTGCTGGGCTCTTTATTATTATTTTATACCTCGTGTACTTTGTAAAGCTATCATTTTAAAATCAAATTTATTCAAGGATTACCATAATTTACTACAGTCAGTTGTTATTGCTATAATAATAATAATAATAATAATAATAATAATAATAATAATAATAATAATAAAATAATAATAATAATGTAAGCAGATTGGAATGTTCTAGAAGGCAGGGGTGCCGCTGTATGTTTCCAGGCCTTCTGTGGCCTTGCATGGTGATCTCCTCTAGGTCTGGTTTCACCTTGTAAAGGTCCCCGCTCTCACATTGTGTTGTGGCTGGGTTACCGTGGTTACCCTGGGTGAGCGGCTTCCCCCCCGACCCCCCGCGCTTGCGCTCGGCGTGGGCGGATAACGAGGCGAGCGCGGCGGCCACGCACCGGGAGAGCGCCGCGCTCTTTCCCGGAGACCCCTCGCCATTACTCACTCGAGGAGCTCCTTAATTAGTCACCGATCCGCGCTTAATAACGCGCTGGGAGGAGAGAGGGGAGACGGCCGGGCGAGAGGGCGCTCCCCCACCCGCGGAGCCGCCTCGGACCTCTGCGGCTGCTGCTGCGGAGGAGGAGGAGGAGGGGGGGGGTGTGAGGCTCGGTCTCGTTTCGGAGTTGCCCCTGGTCTCTGAGACAGCGAGGCGACGGGTGACGCTGGGGCTGAGGCCGGCGGGTTCAAGGTACGGCTCGCTGTGGCCAGCCGTCCATCAGTGAGTCACCGCCGCCCACCGCCCCCCCCCCCCAGAACACGGCTCGTGCCTCCAGCAGCCACTGCACACGTGAAGTCATCAAGGACAGTGGCGCTTTCACCACCCCCACCCCCCCCCCCCCCCCCCCCGACCGCCGAGGCACGACCTTCTCACTCGCCTCAGGCCACATTTCTCATGCTGATGTTCACAAAACAAAAAAAACAACCAAAAAAATCATGCAGATGAGAACCCCGCTTAAATGTTAGAGAATCAAAAGCAAAGAAAAAAAATCTGGAGGTGTTTTATATAACATTACACCTGTGGTCATTGACTGAGTGAAAGAGGAGAATAATAAGGGCTGAGAGAGAGAGAGAGAGAGAGAGAGAGAGAGAGAGAGAAAGTAAAAAAAAAAAAATCACACTAAACTGTCAGAAGCCCTCACAGGACTCCCTGTAGGGGCTAATTCTATCTAGGTCACAAAAGGCCCCTGGGTGTCTCTGTATTCTGGTCTGCCCTCTGAGGAAGAGTCATTACCATAAGTAGCATTGCACTGCTGGCTCATATATTACAGCCGTCCTTTGATACCTGTCCTTGCTATTTTGTTTCTGACATGGGAATTGTTTATTATGGGATGTGCGCCACTTTCACTTGAACATCAACCACAGCAAAGCTTTTGTTTCTTGTCTGGTCTTCGACTACATCGGTTGCCGTAAAAGAGAGAGAGAGAGAGAGAGAGAGAGAGAGAATAGCTGCAGGGATTAAGCATGTTCTCGCCTTGGGCCCCCGTCAGAACACAGAGGCGGGGGGTTTTCATCATCCTCTGACAGTCACCTGAAGCAGGCTTTCTCTCGCACAATGAAGAGAAGATTGGTTTGTCCTTTACGGCTTCGCAGATTGTGTGGGATTCAGGCTCTTGTCTGCCTGTGCTGGGAAACGGCATTGTGCCGAACGCTGTTATGTCACCGCGGGTTCGACAGGTGTCATTTCTTTTGTAGACTCGGGTTGTGGAAATGTCAGCGCGGCGTAACCGAAAGCTTGGACTGCACGTCACTTCTCTGCTTCTGGACAGTTTAAATCTGAGTAAATGAAGCTCTCACGCTCCAGAAATTCGCAACAACGAAAAAAGACAATGCCGTCACTGGAGTTCATTTGCTGCAGTAGGCGGAATATGTCTTCCGATCTGCGCAACGCGTGCGTTTTCAGTGCGAAAGATAAAATGACA
>NC_057936.1:25655205-25827705 GCF_018555375.3 Anguilla rostrata | reverse complement strand
TGGGAATCTCTCCCCCATCGCTGCTGGGGATCGTTTCTCTCGACCTGCTACTGTCGTATGTTGTATGGTGGTCCCTTCCCCACGCACACGGCCCTGCACCTTTTCTTTTTTGCAAATAATCTTTTATCTTCTTCAAGCCGTAGATCCAAGGGGATGTGGGGTGACACGCAGGCTACATGGGCGCCCTTGGCCGTTCCTTTGAAATGCATTCTGCTGTCAATTAGCATGGCCTGCGGATGGTGGTGTGCAACTGGAAAGGGACGTCCAAACCTCAGAAGTCCGTGAATGGAGAAGCGCTTCAGGATGGGCGGTTAAGACAGAGGTGTGTCTGGGTGTGTGTGCGTGTGTGTGTGTGTGTGTGTGTGTGTGTGCGTGTGGGCATGTGCGTGTGTTACCTTCCCTCCTGTCCTGCCCTGTTCCATCTCAGTCACACCTCCTCTGGCGATGACCCCTGCTGCTGACACAAGCCCATTCTCGTTTAGCTAAATCATCCTCATCAGTGCTGAGTGAGGAACGGGCTTCTGAACTGCAAGGGGCCCGAATTTCAGCTCGACGGCTTCAGGAGTTTCAGATTTCCTCCCGGCCCTTTCACCTAAAGGCAGGTTTTCCTGGGTTGACCCCCGCCCGTCTCTGTCTCTCCCTCGCTTTCCGCCCCTCTCCCTCCCACTGTCTCGTCCTCCCCCACTCCCCCGCTCCGGCTCTGCGTGGGCTTTTTTCCCAGGGGGCCGTGCGTGCCTGGCGCATTCTTCTCCTCTGACTCTCCGTGTTTACGCTGATGTCCTCTCTCCCCCTCGGACCGACGCTCGCCCCCTGCTCCGCGGGCGCTCCGAAAAGCGTTCGCCGTCCTTTCTTCGGCACTCAAGCCCCCCCCTTTGTGCTGAAAACCCCTCGCTCTCTCTCTCCCCGTCTCTGTTTTTCAACTGAGCACACACGGGGCACAAGCGGAAGGCAAATGTGTTCAGAAGATAGCTTAACTGGAGCGTATGACTTTTCACGATAACGTAAAAACGGGTTGATAGGGCTTTATAAAGAGTCATTATTCACCACACCACACTGACTTTAGTGTGGGATTGTTGCTTTCACTGACGTGAAGAACAACTTGACCATTTTCCAAGTCCTTCTTATGTTTGCTAAAAAAAAGGTTGCCACATTAGCACTGATAACTACAGATCTGATAGCTGCAGTGTGAAAGACATTTGTCAAATCGTTTGAATTGTCTCCAGACAAATCAGTGTCTTTGAAATGGCTCTCATGTGGTCAGACATGAACTTAAAGATCAAGCAGGTAATTGAAGCTCAGTAGAAAAAATAGAAATGAAGAAATGCGTATGTGGCAATCCAGCACCATGGGTTCACAGAGGAAAAGAGAGAGAGAGAAAGAGAACGAGAGAGAGAGAGAGAGAGAATACATTAACAGTTCTATCGAAAAGGTCATCTTTTTCCTTTGTGTGTGTGTCACCTGCACGTTACCCCCCTCCCGCCAGGAGCCAGTCAGCACATTCAGATGTGATTGTCAGCGTGCCTGTTGCATAAGTTTCGCCCTCTGTGGAAAATAGTGGCCCAGAATGCAATGCTCTCATCCATCCTGTTTTCCACTCCGGCTGCCTGATGCTGTCCTGTCCTGTCCTAGACGTTTCTCCAAATAAGAAAAGTGCTATGTGTCACAAAATCAGGTCCTGATATCTCAGCAGTCTTATCAACGTTTCCGCCAGTTTAGCCAGTTATTCGCAGCCAAGTTTGTTGGGTGGCTGCGCTTGTGACGCCCGTTGCCAAGGGGACTTTTAATGTTTGTTATTTAGCTTTTTTCCAGTCTGTTGATTTATTTCGACTGAAGGTCAGCGCAAGGACAAAGTTCGGTTTGGTTAACGCTCATCAATAAACACATTAAGTGTGTGTGTGTGTGTGTGTACCGTTAATGACTCGCACATAATGTCCTCAGACCCTTAGTGATCTGCGGTGGCTGTGTACAGATGAATTCATGACCCAAGTCTCGAAGCAGCCTCTCTGCTGGTGACTCTTCTCCACAGATCCCTGTTCTGAGAAACACAGGCCGTTCTGTCACAGCGGGTACAGGCCCATCGCCCCCACACCCCGCCCCTGGTGGGTGGCAGTGTACAGCTGCCGGTTAGGCTGCCTCTCGGAGGGGCCCAGGAAGGGGTTAAAGGCTCGTACAGTGAGCGGGAGGGGGGAGGGGCATGAGCTCAGGGCTGTGGAATCACAAGAGCACAGGCGGCGCACTTTGCACTGCTCCGCCCCTGCACCGCCGCCCACACCTCCCCCCCAAAGCCCTCGAGCCGACGGAGACGGCCCCCCCGTTGGCTGGCTGAAGGGCCCCGGAGCCCGACGCTCCCCCGCACTGTCCCTCCTGCTTTGAGCAAACACGGGCCAGGCTCGCCACGGAGCCCTGCGGGCTTCCTCCGGACAGGCATTCACACGCTTAGCTCCAGGTGTGCCGATACGCTCCGCCACTCAGCCAGCCGCCGCCCCTCTGTCCTGACACGCGGCCGTCGCCGAGCGTCCGAAGCAGCGGCGAGCGGGAGAACCAGCCGCCCGCCGCCCGCCGCTCTTTCCGCGACCCCGTTCACAAATGCCTTGGCGGAGTGCCAGGGCTGCCCACTGAAACGGCCCTCTTTTCCTTTTTTCTGGAGAATGAGGAACCCCTTCCCTTTTGGCGGTACGCGTGTCGTGCGGGATGGCAACACGAGAGAGGGTTAAAATCTCCGCCGCCCTCAGGTGCCCGCGCTCATTGCGGCGGGCGTGTACCCGCTACAGCCGGGCTCACTCAGGAGAGGCCTCGCCAGGTGGGCTTGGGCGTGTGCCCGCTACAGCCGGGTTCACTCAGGAGAGGCCTCGCCAGGTGGGCTTGGGCGTGTGCCCGCTACAGCCGGGTTCACTCAGGAGAGGCCTCGCCAGGTGGGCTTGGGCGTGTGCCCACTACAGCCGGGTTCACTCAGGAGAGGCCTCGCCAGGTGGGCTTGGGCGTGTACCCGCTACAGCCGGGCTCACTCAGGAGAGGCCTCGCCAGGTGGGCTTGGGCGTGTGCCCACTACAGCCGGGCTCACTCAGGAGAGGCCTCGCCAGGTGGGCTTGGGCGTGTGCCCACTACAGCCGGGCTCACTCAGGAGAGGCCTCGCCAGGTGGGCTTGGGCGTGTGCCCACTACAGCCGGGTTCACTCAGGAGAGGCCTCGTCAGGTGGGCTTGGGCGTGTGCCCGCTACAGCCGGGCTCACTCAGGAGAGGCCTTGCCAGGTGGGCTTGGGCGTGTGCCCGCTACAGCCGGGCTCACTCAGGAGAGGCCTCGCCAGGTGGGCTTGGGCGTGTGCCCGCTACAGCCGGGTTCACTCAGGAGAGGCCTCGCCAGGTGGGCTTGGGCGTGTGCCCACTACAGCCGGGTTCACTCAGGAGAGGCCTCGTCAGGTGGGCTTGGGCGTGTGCCCACTACAGCCGGGTTCACTCAGGAGAGGCCTCGCCAGGTGGGCTTGGGCGTGTGCCCGCTACAGCCGGGCTCACTCAGGAGAGGCCTCGCCAGGTGGGCTTGGGCGTGTGCCCGCTACAGCCGGGTTCACTCAGGAGAGGCCTCGCCAGGTGGGCTTGGGCGTGTGCCCGCTACAGCCGGGCTCACTCAGGAGAGGCCTCGCCAGGTGGGCTTGGGCGTGTGCCCGCTACAGCGGGTTCACTCAGGAGAGGCCTCGCCAGGTGGGCTTGGGCGTGTGCCCGCTACAGCCGGGCTCACTCAGGAGAGGCCTCGCCAGGTGGGCTTGGGCGTGTGCCCACTACAGCCGGGTTCACTCAGGAGAGGCCTCGCCAGGTGGGCTTGGGCGTGTGCCCACTACAACCGGGTTCACTCAGGAGAGGCCTCGCCAGGTGGGCTTGGGCGTGTGCCCACTACAGCCGGGTTCACTCAGGAGAGGCCTCGCCAGGTGGGCTTGGGCGTGTGCCCGCTACAGCCGGGCTCACTCAGGAGAGGCCTCGCCAGGTGGGCTTGGGCGTGTGCCCACTACAGCCGGGCTCACTCAGGAGAGGCCTCGCCAGGTGGGCTTGGGCGTGTACCCGCTACAGCCGGGCTCACTCAGGAGAGGCCTCGGTCCAAGACCGGGGCGTGCGCTAGTGAAGGACACACTTCCTATGAGCACTCTCAACCAACCATGCTGGGCTCCAGCAGTGCTGATTCTCAACGTGCTGGGGCTGCAGTTACAGAAGGCACCAGGGTTGAGTTTTAAAAAAAAAAAAAAAAAAGAACAAACAAAAAAACAAAAAAAGTGTTGCAATAAGTAGGCAGGGGAGGAACGTTCGAGCGGGGGAGGGGCGCGGCTGACTGCTGAAACATCTGTCATTCGCCTGGGCGGGGAGAAGGGGCGAGCTGCTCACCTGTGCGTCATTGCGTGTCAGCGCGCAGCGAAAAAAGGGAACATTTGTCATGGAGCCAGAGTGTAAATACCAAGGAAACAAACAGCCATCTGTCTAGGCAGATTGATTTTCACAAGAAAAGCAAATAAGTGCCCTTGTTTGCGTTCATGCCCATCCCCTGAAAAAAAAAGAAAGAAAAAAAGACGAGGAAAAAAAAAATCTCTCAGACGCCTGTGGTTCTTTTGATAATCTGCAGATAAGGTCGAATGCATTTTAATGCTGCCAGTGTATCCCGTTGAGATGGGCGGTTGGTGAGGTACGCCTAAATGTTAAAACCTTGGGACGGGGGGGGGGGGGGGGGTGACTCATGGGGACAGAGAGAGAAATGTCAGGCTTGTCTGGTGCATTATGCGTCTGTTCTTTTTTTTCCCTCAGTAAGAACGAGGGAAAGTGACCTGCGTACGGCGTGAGTGGGAATGAATGTAGGCCAGAGAGCCTCGCTCTGCCATCCTGGCATTTAGCTGCTCTTTAGAGAACGGCGACGCGTCTCTCCTACGTGCTCTCGCTGCCGCGCGGGCAAGGGGGCCCCCGAATGTGCGCGCCGGGTAATTAACGCCCTCTGTCACCAACACCTGCCTCCACTTGTTCCTCAGACAAGACAGCTAGCGCCTCAGACAAAGATCCCTCAGTTCGCACTGGCGAACCGAGAGCGAGATGCGAGCCCTGAGAGAGTTCGGAGACAACATCCCACTTGTTCTGCGTCCTCTCAGTTCCGGGATCACATGTTTGCAGCGAAAAAAGGACAGACGAATCCGTCTTTTGGCCGCCGCGGCGAAAGCACATGATGTCATGAGAATTTCGATCACGCATATAATGTTCTGCAGGCAGCTCAGGGATGGCGTTTAGAGACTTGGTTATAGAATGGGGCCTCTTATCTCCTGCAACTCTGGGGAAAGCACATAAGATATCCGTGCAATATTTCCACTCGACACGCTCGTCCATCTGGCTTTCGTCCTCAGTTTTTTTTTTCTTTTTCTCAAAAGCAAGAAAAGCCAGCCAAAATATTGCAAAGCGTTTCCTGAAACTTTTGACCGCCAGTCGCTACTCATCAATTTGCCACATGAAACTTTTTTTTATTGAGGGAACGGAAATTCAGCGAAGTCACGGTTTGTTTTGAATCTTTTTTTTTTTTTAAATCCATTTGATTGTGGAGGCCTGGAGGCCTGCAGGAAGAGGCTGAGTTTCAGAGGACTGCTAATGTTGCCTGTAACAAAGGCAAACAGAGAGCAATGTGAGGAAGAACAACCAGGGAAGCGCACAGCCAGGGCCTCCTGACTCAAGCTCTATTACAGGAAACCATGAAGAAAACAGCGCTGCTTACTAATATGCTGACAAACTAATATCATGAGTCAATGATCTTTTTTGGCTGCGAGTGTCAGTGTCAACAAAGCGATTCCCTGTGCATCCTCCTCCCCCTGAACCACACTTCCAGGCCTGCATAGCTCCGCCGGTTATCGCTGGCTGATGTCACACACCCCCTGAAAGAGGGTCCAGCGCGTACGGCTCTGTCGGACCTCCAGCTCGTGAGCGCGGGTCACGGTCACGCCATAACGTGAGACCCCCACCAGCACGCCGGAGGGGGGGAGGGCGAGGGGGGGGGGGCGAGCTGATGAGTGAGACATACCAGAGCCGTACCAGCGTCTGAGTTCATCTGAGTTTAAAAGTATTTCATAACTCCTCTCGCTGTCTCGCTCACTCCCCCGCTGCTCGCTGCCCTACTACCCCCCCCCTCCCCACCCCACCCCACATTCCTCACTGTGTGGGTGGAAGGTTCACTCGGGGCGCCTAAGCCTGAAAGGGGTAAGGGTCCGTTGATGGGGAGGGGTGATGTGGGGGGAGGCACAGAGGGTGGTTAAGCCTCCCTCCCTTCCTGCATTTCTCTGTCTCCCTCAGATCGGGCGAGGAAAGGCTGCGGGTGGGACAATGGGGTGGCAGAGGAGTGGAATGAATGCTCCCTGCAGGGATTACTCTGCAGAAATCTGCAGCGTTTTAGCATGGGGCTTTAGTTACTCTTTCCCCTGGGGGGGGGGGGATCCTGGAGAGAGAGAGAAAGAGGGAGGGAGGGAGAGCGAGAGAGAGGGAGGGGGAGAGAGAGCAAGAAAGAGGGGGGAGAGAGGGAGAGAGAGAGAGAGAGAGAGCTGTTTGGTGTAATCAGTGAGGGACCTCTGCTGGCCACACACTGCCACTGCAGCTCCAAGGAGCAGTGTGTGTCAAGCAGACCTTCTCTGTCACTTTCCCTGCTGGAGAGCCACTGGGCATAAAGGTGTGGTGTGGAAACAGCTTTAACTTACATGCGAACTGACCCACCTGGCATGTAGCAGTGATTCCAATTAATTATGTAACTGAAAAAAATTAATATTGCGTGGCCAATTTTCTTTGAACTCATAGACATGTTCAAATCATTTTCATTTTATACCATGTCTTATCAGCAATGTATCTTTGGTTTTTCGCCATAAAACAACCCTGAACAACCCTGACTCCACCCTGTATCATCAGCCTGCATCTATGTCATAGGTTCAGGTCTCGAGCAGGAATGTTGCTATAACGCAGCATAGGCAGCATAGGAAGACACGCTGGATAGTTTGCCAATCCATCGCAGGGCACACACACCATTCACTCACACCTATATACTCCAGTTAACTGCACCTGCATGTCTTTGGACTGTGTGAGGAAACTGGCATGTCTGGAGGAAACCCACGCAAACGCGCAAACTCCACACAGAAAAGCCCCAGCCAGGACTCAAACCAAGGAGGCAACAGTGCTACCCACTGCACCACAGTGCCGCCCTACACCCAATCATGGAAACACAAATTAAATCATATCACTGTTACGGTATAAATATGCAAAGGTGGGATTTGAATGCCTAATCCCTCTCTATCCCCATGCAGCCTCAGGCCTTTTCCTCTGAAACGGAAGACAAAGGGAAGCACTTGAGAGCTGTTTAGCTGAATGAATGTGTCCATAACATTGCGCTAAGGAGGTTGCATGTTAAGTTAAAGGAAGGAGAAAATGGAGTTCATTTTCTATTCATTAAAATGTACAATACAGGGGACTCATTGAAGAAAGGCTTTAGATGCTAGACCAGGGCTGCTCAACCCTGTTCCTGAAGATCTACCATCCTGTAGGTTTTCACTCCAACCACAACAAAGCGCACCTCATTCAACAGCTAGAGATCTTGTTGAGCTGCTAATTAATAGAATATGGTGTGCCAGATCCCCAAGAACTGGGTTGGGCAGACCTGCTCTAGACAGACATCCATCCATCCATCCATTATCTATACCCGCTTATCCTGGGCAGGGTCGCAGGGGGTGCTGGAGCCTATCCTAGCGTGCATTGGGCAAGAAGCAGGAATACACCCATGACAGGCCGCAAATCTATCGCAGGGCACACACACACTCATGCCTATTGGCAATTTAAAGTCTCCAATTAGCCTACCTGCATGTCTTTGGACTGTGGGAGTAAACTGGAATACCCAGAGGAAACCCACACTCACACCTATATTCTCCAATTCCATTCTGTAGTATGATCAACTTAACTATTTGTAAAAATGTGAAACAACTGTAATGATTGTGTTAAGGCTAATGGAAACTGTTTAAATTTGTACACAAGTTACCCCATGCTTTGACCACATAAAGAAAATCTGCTGTTGTTTCATAAGAATAATGGGTTCAAGCCATCGTTAACTGTAAGATGTGTGACTCACTCAGATCATAAGTCCACTTTATCTCCAGACAAAGCTATTAGGGAATATTTGCCTTGGTGACTGTTATGCACATGACACAAAAAGTGATTGTTTTTTTTTTTTTTTGCCCTCCAAGCTAAATTCACTCCGACCTTCTAATGGAAATTCAGCTATTGTGTTGTGTGAACAAATGCACGCCACAAATTGATCTCACTGGTCGCACATAATCAATGGATTCATTGACACTCTGTCTCAAAGTGTTTTGTCTCAATATGAATTGTGTGTTCGGGCAGGAGTAACTGCATAGATCTCTTTGATTTTACTATTTTAATGGAGGGTCAATAAAGCACTATGGTTGTACATTGCGGTGCAAATCTTTGGCCCCCATACATTCACTCAGGTCCATGCCTCGTGGTCTCATGGCTTTTTGCACATCTCAGACTGTGCTATTCTACACAGGCCTTTTCTTTTTGAGCATTTCTGCCTGGTTGATTTCACGTTCTTCCTGAGGACCATGAAAGCTGGAGCGACAGCTCCATTTTGGCAACCGATCTTTAGCTTGTTTCCCCGACGCACTGTTTGCCGTCAATGCAGCGAGCGGCGTCCATTTACGCTCGCCTTCTTGGAAGTGCTCCCTATCATTTTCGTCCCTTTCTCTCTGTGTTTTCTCTCTCTCTCTCTCTCTCTCTCTCTTTCTTGCAGTATCTCTGCTTGTCTAACTGGTTGTAGAAGCAATGCCAAGCGGTGGACTGCGTGGGGTGGAGAGACAGGAAGCAGTGGGCGGCCAACTGACTGCATTTCCTCTTCCTGCCGCTCCGCTCCCTGCCCTCGAATTATTAAAGGAGCTCAGACTAGCCCACCATACGCCCACGTGTACTCATACACCGCACACGCGCGCACACACACACACACACACACGTACTAACTCTCTCTCTCTCTCTCTCTCTCTCTCTCTCTCTCTGCTTGGACTGAGAAACAACACAACAAACCTTCTACCTTGGAGACAGTTAGATGCATGAATACACAAACACACACACACACACTCTTCCACAGACTGCTGGCTATTCCTGCACCTGACCCTTTTCACATCACAGCGAATCCAACGCATTTAACCCTTGCTTTGCAGAGTGCATTAAATTATCCCCAGTCATGGTGCTATTTTCTGCAGCGTTGTTTTGACGTCTTGTGCATAAAGTTTTCTCTTCTGGGCTGTCTGATTGCCTCACTGATTGCTGTCAGGAGTGTGAACAAATGTGGGATGAGAAGTGTGGCTCACTCTCCCGCTCTCTCTCCTTTCACACGCTTAAGCACAGCCTACACGCAAAGTCCCAGCGATCACACGCATGACACACGCTCTTGCACCGCAGCCCTCCTCCAAGGCACTGTGTCACTGTTAATCACACAGTCCAATTATACAGCACAGGGAAAGGTGTTTCATTTAACCATCATTTTGGTTATTTATAAATCCCAGAATGCACTCATTATAATTATGAGCCTCACAAGATACTCGCACCAGGGGGGCAGAAGTTGCTTTCAATTTTTCTTTTTCTTTCTTTTTTATTTTTTGAAGTGTAAGAAACTTGATTGTTTTCCTGCACGACCATTTCTGTTAATCACTTGCATTTGAGCTGTGAATATTGTACATGACCTGCAGGGGCAGGGGGTGCACAGGATCTGTCTCCCGTCCGTTCACAGCACAGCACAGCAGAAGCCTGGTGAAGCCTTTCCTCTTTTTTCCAGATGATATTAGTTTCTGGTATTGATTGCTTTGGTACATCCCCATCAGAAGTAGGAATGGCTCTTACTTCCATTATTAGCCATATGTAGCAGTCCTGTCCGACTGTAGACCAATTCTCCTTCTCCATTTATTTTACTTCTACTTTTCCTTATTTCTTTTTATTTTCTTTTATTTTATTGTGAAGTGCATTACTGGCCTATGTATAAAACGTGCTATATAAATAAAGATGGGTGATTTTGATTGATTACTTTCTGACATACCATGGATGCCATAGAAGGAGGGAGGGAGAGAAGGAGGGGGAGGGAGGGAGGGGGAGGGGAGAGAGAGAGAGAGAGAGAGAGAGAGAGAGAGAGACAAAAGAAAGGTAGGTATTATATGGTGCAATATGCTGAAAGACTAACCGAGACAAGATGTGTCTCATGCTTTATTAAACCTGTCAATCAGAAAGCTGAAGACCAGGAATGAGTGTCACTGAAATTATAATAAACTTAGTTTAAAAGCAGAGTATCAGGGAATTCAATCAACTGTATTACATCATAAGCAAAGGGGGTATTTTGTCAGAAAAAGCTATGCATGCCTTTTTTCCATTTCAAACTCACACTGGCTGTGAGGTGACAAAAACACAACCACTGTTAAACAGACTGAAGCTAACTTGCATTTCTTAGCAAAGATAAGGGCAATTAAATACAACTGTATGAATCATTAGATTAGAATTCTGTAGAAGTATTACATAAATGGGAGCATGGCTAAGGAACTGGCCTTGTGACCTTATAGGTCAGACACTGCTGTTCTCCCCTTAAGCAATGTACTTAACCGGCACTGCTTCAGTATACATTCAGCTATATCAATGGGTACGATGCGCAAGTTTCTCTGGATAAGAGCATCTGTAACATAAAGGGGGGAAAGTTGTCCGAATAGAAGGGCACATCTTACAAGGAGTGCATGAGTGCTACACAGGCGACTGTCTTACCGCAAACAGATTTGTTAAAATCTATTTTCGTTTTAGCATCTTATGATAACTTTGTGCAAGAGTTCTAATATGTCAGAGGATTAATGGTCAGAAGGCAATGAAGAGCACTCCAGCCACCGCTGTGAAGCACGCTCTAGAGCAATTGAATTTGCCACCGCTGCGCATCAAGGGTGGCTTTAAAAGAACGCTACCAGGATCAAGAAACTACTCCGTGGAAAGGAAACTGCTTTCAGCGCTTTGAGAACGATACAACCATCAGTCAAAGAAAACACATCTCCCTTCACATCAACCCCGGAGCACAGAGAGGGCTGCATACATAAAAAAACTACTGGTGGTGAGAGAAGAACTAAAGAGATTTAACACTTCACTCGCATTTGAAACTTTTTTTATACATCCTGTGAAGTGAGAAAATGTGACAGATTATGCCAGCATTTAAAAAATAAATGAAAAAACAAAAAAACTCCAGTGACCAAAGCTCAAAATTATGACTCTTTAGGGGGTTTTGCACTATTTATTGTTATTGATTTGATGGATGGATTGCATTTGTATAGTGCTTTTAATGGTGTTGTACCGTCAAAGGGGAACCTCACCACCCTCAATGTCTCTTTGACGTGTTTCAACTCCACCCCACCATCAGAGAGCTGTCTCTGCACGCCTCCCTTTCATATGAATGGAAGATTTTTTTTAACAAGCACTAGCTATGTTCTTTAGCATGCTGTTAACCGTGCTGTCTTACCAACACTAAACCACCCTGAGTCTTTTCTCTGATGCCTGCTACCTCAGGCATCTTCAGAGCCTCTATTGTTATCATGCGGACCGCACAAATTAATAGTGGAAGCTTGCTTAATGGCGCCACCTGATTTATGTCTGTAGTAAACTACAGTACCACAAAGCACGCTGCCGAGAGTGTTTCTGTGAAGCTGGGCTGGCCGAGCTCGGTCCTGGAGATTCTGTTCTGCGCTGGCTTTTGTTTCAGCCAATTTCTCTGTTAATCAAGGTGATTGAAAACATGCATTTAAATTCCTCCACGACTTTGTCTTTTAAATGGATTTCAGCTGAGTGCAGGTTTGGCTCATTAGCATTTCCATTGTCTTAATTGTCCTCAGGCAGGTGGCACTTTTACGGGAACCAGGTGTTCGCACTTCCAGCATTTAGGACTCCAGTGTGATTGTCTCTTTCTATTAGTCAATCAATCAATCCAGCAAATGGGCATTCTCTTTAAAGCACTGTCCATAGAGCTGATCATATTGAGGACTGCTTAGATTGATTAGCACATACTTTGAATAAACAGGTAACGTGTACACACAATGCAGTCTTACAGAGGAAAATCTGTGGCAAAATGGTCAGTGCTGATTGGAGACAAATTAGCATGTCATTACACAGGGAGGTTTGCTCTTCCAATCTGAACCAAAACCAGCATGTTGACCTCCAGGATTTTGTTGCCCAGTTGTATTTCAGAAAGCACAAACTCTTCAGTGCCACTGAAAAACTGAACGACCACATTTCAGAATGGTTGACATCCATCTTCCTTCAATCTTTGGGGTGTTTCACAGTTTCTCGAGAATTTATAAAATCGATCATTTCTATGCATTTAAATTATAACTGTAACCTACTAGCATGTGCAGGGAAATGAAAGATATCCTCAATTCATTGGTGTTCCATTTCACTTAATACCTGCTGCTCAGTGGGGTCAAGAAAAGATAACATTTCCATTTGCTTGTCTGCAGTTTTCTTTTTCTTTTTTCTTTTGTAATTATGCGAGGCTTTAAATGGGAAGTTCCATCAAAGTGTTCACTGAAAGAAACACAGTTGTTATGTTACAAAAGCATCAGTCGCGTCAGGTGGAATATAAAACGATGTGATTAATAGGACAGATAGATAGGAAGAATGGCCACGGCGCACGCGGTGTGTCAGCAGGATACGTATTTATAGAACGCAGACTGGGACAGCAGTGAGCCGGGAGAGGAGCGTGACCGCGAGTTGCCGCGTGTCAAATCGCGGAGCGGAGCTGCAGTCTGATCGTGCCGCGGCGCATCAGATCATGTGCAATGATGCCCATCTGTTCTATTCCAAAGCCCCCTAAAGCAGCGGGAATTATGGCGACTGCACTGGACGGTCCAGACGGAATGAAGCTGTACCCTATAAACGAAAGAACATTTGCACATTAGCAGCGCATTTATCGACAATTCGCACAGTGTACTGAACGATCTTGCACTGTGCAGGATGCGGGCAGTGTACCGCATAATTTAACAGTCTGTCAAGCCATTGAGAAATATATAAAGAAATGTAAAGAACCAAGAGTAAGTTCCACTTAATACAAGTTGAACATTAACCAATGGTTAATACAATTACTGTTATTCAAAGCATAAAATGCCTATTGTAAAACATGATTCAGTTATGAAAAATTAAGCATAACCTGTAATATTTTTTTTGAGGTTCCCTGGCCTATCCAGTGCCAGTGGATAAAGACATATAACTAGCAATATCAATATAAAATCTCACAACAGCGGTTTTAATGGCTGTTACCATTTCTCTCTCTTTTTTTTGCATATTTGCGTTTATCCCTCTATGCAACAGGATGCAAGCGCTGTTTATTTGGGAAACCCTGGGGAAGCCCAGGAAGTTACATAGGACATCCTGTTGGTTTAACCCCAAAAAAAAGAGATAAAAGAGATTACCAGTCAGAGCCATTTCACCTATCAGGAAGCCCAAAGTATTAATGTAATTTTTTTGGCAAAGCATTGTATTACGAGGATTGTCAGTCAAGTGTATGGCATTCCAGCTTTATTTCCTTAATTCAAAAGACTTTGGTAGTAATGTTTCATCACCGCAAACTTTTGTATAATTGGCTTTTAAACATGTAATTAGTGTAACGCGTTTCAGGAAAACAAACTAACACAAAAGCATTACTTATCATATCAAATGCACTTGCCACAAGGAAGACGATCATCTAATTGCACAAACATTTTGTTCTTCTTATTTGAGTGACACTCGTTTTTTGTGCATTGGGAGGAAGTGCAGAATTGCAGCCCTCATCCACCCAAACAAACTTCAGTTAAAAAGAATTTTACATGCAAGTCAACATTTGAGTCTTCACTCTTGATTTATCCTTTTTTTTTACCGACCACAGCCTTGACAGCAGCACCGGCACAGCCGCACTAATTCAAATAGCGCTGCTTAAAGAGCATTGAAAAACCTGAGAGGAATGAAATCATCAACCAGCAGCTTGCCAGTGCCAGCTCAACGCAGCCTTCTCATACCTCAGTGCGGAATCAACAATGGGTCAGGCCAAAAATAAACGAGAACCGAATCAGAATCTCAGCGGATAAGGGGCTGCAAAAAGCGGGAACGGCGCGAAACGAAATCAAAACACGGGGACGGTGAAATAAACTTGCAGTGGAAGTAGGTGAGAGGGGAGCGGCGACTTCATTTGCACACAGACACTCGCGTACACACACGTTGCCGCGCCCATCGGTTGCCATGGCAGCCTCTTGGCACGTCAGTCCGCAGCTCACCTTGCTTGAATGGAGACCTGTATGACACATGCCCTCCCCATGGGCCGCAGCAGGCTGAGTGGAAGGGCCTCGGAAGTGCGTCATAGGCCCAGGGGCGGGGGGCACACCCACGGCAACAGCAGCTGTTTGTGTCTCGGATCCCAGGATACGGAGACACAGGGCGGGTCAGCTGTCTTTTACTCAAGAGACTCAAAAAAAAAAAAAAACACCCCGAAGCAAAACTCCTCCCTGACCTAAAGCCGCTCACCCTTAGCTGGCAAGGAATCAGATACTCAGCCTCTGCTCTGCCAAGGAATCCTGTTATCCCGCTTATAAATCTGAGTGTGTTTCCACTGCATGGTGCTAATATGATTTTGGCTTCACTTCTAAAAGGTCATGCACAGACCCACATGCTTGTACTTATTGTTGCTTTCAGTAATGATTGACAGCAGACTTATATGCTTGCCTAGTGTGTGTGTGGGTGTGCGTGATTGCATGTGGGTTTATGTGTGTGTGTGTGTGTGCGTGTGCACCTATCAATCTGAGAAAATGCTCTTTCTCTTCCCTGTGCTTTCTCTACATGTCCTCCATCCTCTTAAGTAGAGAGAAGAGGGATAGGGGGAGGAGGACATGGTGGGTTTCCATGACAACGGCTTTTTATTTGTGCTTCCTAAATGGCGTTGGTGGAGGAGAGGGTCTGGCGGTGTTATTAGGCTGAGAGACAGGCTGGTGGGCTGGGGTGGGCAGGCGGGGGTGGAAGCAGGCTGCCTTTGTCTGGAACAGAATGTCCTCTCTGTACACAGCCCAGCCATTAGCCCGAATCTCACCAAAGCTCGCGCTCCAGCGCCGATGCCGAAGGAAACGCCCGCGGAGAGCAAACGGTGTTAATCCCGTAAAGGCACACTCCAAACAGGGGGAACTGGTCGACACGGCGCTCACCGCCATGCGCATGAAATCATGCAAAGGGAACCGCGCGCGGAGAGAAAACTGTGTTAATTCTGGAGAGACACACTCCGAACAGGGGAACTGTGTGTTCAGCACTCACCAACATGCACACAAATAATGCAAACTCCCAGCAGCAGTCTGCTCCGTATCTCTTTCCTGCAGCTTTCTTCCGCTGTCTTCTCTCGGTCCTTCATTGTGTTACCGGTACACTGTCTGCATGTCAGAAAGCTGGGTCGGTGTTATACAGGGCTGAACAGTGCTGAAGGCGCAGACTTGATGAGGAATACTGGGATCATTGAGACAAAGGAAAGGAACAGGGGCCTACAGTATATGTATGAGAGTCCATGAGTCCATGCCATGAGTTTCCTAGGTCAAAGCCCATCCATTCCCCCTTCCTGAACTCTAAATATCGTCACTAAATTTCCCACAATGCCCTTTTGTATGCTTTACAATTCTCTTTCATGCTTATGATTTTTGTGCTACACATATTGACAGTACTAGATTAAAAACACATTGTCACAAAGAAACATGCTAAGGGACCAACCAACTGAAAGCATTTTAGCGGCACCTCTGCATAGATTTGCCACAAGCTATAGAATTACTGGTAGAATGGTGAAAGTTGGGTAAAGTAGGATTGTAGGGATTGTGATTTGTCCCCAGGTTTTTCTCTTTATCTTCTCCTAAATGCTCACTTGAGAATTCAGACAACACTGCTGCTACTGCCCCAGCACCCCCCCCCCCCTCCCCCCTCCCCCCCTCACCCACCCACACAGACACTCACAAGTAAGCACATGAACACAGCGCTCCAACCCCGCTCCTCTGTGAACAGAACATGAAGGTCAGAAGCACTGCTCAGGAGTTCCGCAGGAGCTGCATGCTCCCACAAGTTGTGCAGCTGCACGCAGGTGCAGATGAAGACCGTGGGAGGTCAGAGACACACCTGGGCCTCACAGAACAGCGCTGAGTGTGATCCAGGCCGCCGCGCGCCTCTCTAATAAGCACCGGGTGTTTTCCCACTGAAGAGTGAGGAGGGAGTACTCCCAGTTGGTGTGTTTGATGTGAGGCAAACCCCCAGACACCGCACCCCACCCCTCACCCTCCTCCCATGTGATTTTTTTATGTTGGGGGAGTGACTCACCACCTCTCCACCTGGAGTGCTTCCAGTCCTCTCTTTTTTTCATCCCTCTGTACTGTGCAAACCCTTTAATTCATTCCAGCACCGGGGATGGATTATTTGAATAATGCTAATTAGTTTCAATTTTCCTTCAGGGGAAACAAATCTTACTCATTTCTCTTTTTTCCCCTCCCACTGTGAAATCCTTGATGTGTTCATATGGCAGTGGAGAGACACAGTGATGAATCACGTGCTGAGCATGTGCCCACAGACAGGTTGGTGTGTACCTGACTCTTCATAGGTACAGTCAGGGGCATTACGGTGGGCTGAATATTGAAACTGACTACCGAAGGTCCCACGGCGGGGGGGTGGGGCTACACCCCTGGGTACAGTATACAGGTCTCTGTTTGACAAAGATTACTCCACTGTTTTTAGGGACTGTGTGTTGTGTTTTGTGTAAAGTTCAGTCCCACAGCTCTTTTGCAGAGAGGGACAGAAACTCCAGCACCCACCTCTCCTTCTCTGTTCTCTGTGTTTTGGGAAAGGTCGCCCAGACAGCCAGACTGGTAGAGTTTATTTGAGGATCCAGATTAGTGGAGAACACATATCTTTGTGTGAGTGTTAGTGAGGCACAGGCCGCCCAGGTTGTGACTGGGGGGGGGGGGGGTTGTGCGAGACAATGGCTGGCTCTTGCTTGGAGGTACATGTATAGTGATAATTACGGACAGACTGGGCTGGGCGTTGACAGGCAGCCACACTGATTTAGAAAAAAAAAAAACTAAAAACATCAATAGTGATTCCCATTCAAATGGCGAAAAGGAGGAAAAGATGAAAGCTTGTAAATCTCTCCTTTTCTTCAGCAAAGTTACAAATTGACGCCTCAACGCGACAAGGTAGGTCAATCAATCTTTTGTTGAATGTCAATATTTTCTTTAAGTTCTTCTTTGTCAAAAATTGACAAAGGCTCTTCCTGTGTGACCAAATGTCAGTTCAGATTCCCTTGCGATGTAAACTAAGATGCCTTACCACAGGGGTCTCAAACCTCAGTCCTGGAGGGCCACAGTCTCTGTTTGCTTTTGTGATTTCCTTTCAAGTGGCAGCCAGTTCAGTTTATCATTGACTTAAATTAAGCACCTTAGTGCTGAAACACATCAAAAACCAGCAGAAGCAATGGACCTCCAGGACTTCAGTTAGACATCTCTATCTTACGCCTGTAGTGAACTGTTTTTCATGTGTAGTTACTTCTCAACCAGTATCTGGTCGCGTTAAATGAATACTAGAAAATATATCACCCACCCCCACCATCAGCAATATTGAACCTGGTCACCTTAGCGTGTGTGATTGCAATGTGCACTGTATTCGGAAAACAGAATGTTGGGGACCCTGCTGCCTAGTTACTAGTTTTTATTTATACGTTCTGTAAAGATATTTTTAAATGCAGGTCCACAAATCAATGCATTTTTTTTGCAGCATTACATACAATTGTCGGACATCCACTGCGTGATTTCTACAGCCAGAAATGTTAGCTTCATGGATATTTTTGACTTCATTGACAAAAATAAGCTGCATGCCACCAAAATGACCTTGGATGAGAAAGACATTGTATTAACCTTCATGGTGCAACAATAGGATTGGACTATCAAGCTTTGTCTCACAGCCTCTTTTTATACAGATGCTGCCAACTATATGATGTTCCCTTAAATTTGTGGTATAACCCTTTGAAGAGTAGAATTTTTGGAATGTTTTCTCAAAATTTTAAGTCACCGTTCAAGAACGTAATTGCTTTCAGTTACCAGTAGTGATTGTTACATCATCAGTTAAGAACATTCTGATCACATATTTATGATCTCACACTTTAAAGGGGTAATAATCATTTTTGGTGCTTAATGGGCCTGGGCACTGAATGCGCTCCATCTCGTTCATGGCACAGATGCCGCCACACTGCATCTGAAGGGCCTGGAAAATGCAGGATGTCACGGCAGGTTTCAGCGTCGTGTCGAGAGGAGAGGTTGCTTTGATTTCCCCGCCGTCTCACGAGCAAGCGGACGCTCGCGAAACGCGAAAGAGGGGAGCGGGGCAGCTGGGTCTGTGTGCAAGCCCGCATCACCACCGCTCCAGGTGTCCCCTCTGAGGAGACATAAACCCCACCCCCCCCTCAGCTCGCTCGCCTGTAGCGGACATGTGAGCGGGCTCGTGGCGGTAACGTCAGCCGCGGCTCACACGCACACCGAACGCATTCGCATGCCGACGGAGTGCAGGCTGACGTGCGCGCTGAAGAGCCAGCCCCGGATAAATAATGACCCTGATTTCAGTTGCTGCTGCGGATGGATGTCGAAAAGGAGGCCAGAGAAACGTGTATGTACTCTCTTCCTCCCCCTCCTCCTCCCCTCATGCCTTTCTCTCTCTCCCCCTGCTCCAACTGCATCCTGCATCCAAACTGGCCCCTGGGACACGTGTTTTGAGACTCTTACTCATCAGCGCCACGACCCCCCCCCATATCCACCCACCCCTACAGTCACCCTGTCGACAAGCCCAGAATAACAATGTACGCTTATTTTACCTCTTAAAGACACAGGTGCAGGCCCGAGGCAGCCGGCATGTTGAATCAAAAGGAGGGGATGAAGACAGGGGTGCATTTAGCTCCCTCAATGGAACACTGCTTGGGAGGTAGTGTGAGAAGAATGACAAGAATTTGTTGGGACACTGGTGCCAGTGTTATGCTTGTGTGTCTCACATCTAAAATGACGTGTCTGGCTTTTTCAGAATGTCTGTGGATTGTAGAATAGGTGGGGGGAAAAAGAAATTTTTTTATATTTGAGGTTACATACCCCTTTTTTGGGCATATTGTGTTTATTATATTTGTTCTGTCCTGATTGGGGATTTAGCATTCTGTCGCTGATGGTCTGCTTACCCACACCACTCTGGTTGGATATGGTTGCATGGAAAAAGAGAGATTGGTAACTGAACAGTTAGATGATTCTGAGGCACAAAAATAGTAGCAATAGACATTAGAGAATAAAGCAATAACAACAGAGCAATAACAATCAACATCTTGCTGGAAATCAACTTCCTGTAAACAGAGTAATTCTTTGCTGTCAAAGACACTGTGGGAGTTTAGCTTTAACCATGTGGTGAAACAGCTGGGTACAGTAGCACCGGCAAAGCTTCAGAGCAGGAAGTGTGCTAACACTGCCATCTTGTGTCTGTTATGTGTAGAGCATGTATTTAAAAGCCATAGAAAACTGATGCTTGTGCGGCACCTGATTACTTTTTTTTCCATATATGCAAACAGCAAACATTGGTGACATAAATTCGATTGAACAGTTAGGTCATAGTGAAATCTCAGATTTGCATCCCCTTATTTGTCTCTTACAAGGGTTGATTTTATCTGATACTTTTTTGAAGAAGTGACATGCAAAAAATTGATTTGCCAATGCCAATTCTGGCCTTTTTCGCTGTATGTACAATTTACATAAAGGAAAGTGCACGGGCTGCAGAGAGAGAAGGAGGCCAGGGGGCTCAAGTGACCTATATTAGCCTGCAGCCCACAGAGAGTGAGCGTGACGTGCCTGTCAGGCAGCCAAGTCTGAATGGAAAAAGGAAGCGAGTCACAGGAAGCCGCAGAACGCGTGCGTAGGTGTTTGGGGGGGAGGACAGTGTTCACGCTGGCCCAGCGGCCTACATATTTACAGCCTAGCTGCGGTCCACTGAGCCTTTTCGGGCTCGACCGCTGCAGAAAATATCTTTTATTTCTGGGGCCTGCAAAGAGAGGGCTTGCAAGGCCAGCCTGCGTCGCGCGTCTCTTTGCATCCTCTTCCTAAACAATCATACACAGCCATGCCAATATAAAACCAGTTTTAATCACATACTTAACATTGAACACTGCACTGCAAAAAAGTGTCTTGCATTGAGATTTTAAATCCTACTTCTTTTCTCTGAAGTAGAAATATTTCCTTGTTTGAAGTTACTCTTTGCTTGACACTCTTTGCCACTGGCAAATCTTGAAATTTGTCAAATGTTTGTCTTATTTAGAAAAAATGCAATAAAAATAATATTTTAAGTCTAAATATAAGGCCAAAATACTTGTTGAGATTGGCTTTTGTTTTCCAGTGTGTGCCCATGTCTAATATTCAACTACTCTATTCTAGAGTACAGTGATAGGACTGCAGCTATAGCCAATATGCATCATACCTCTCGCCCATAAATGTTTACCAAAGTGTTGTTTTTAAACCCAGTGCTACAAACTCAGTCTTTCCTTTTTTTTCTCAAATCAACATATGAAATATGCATGGGAAATATGAATTGCGTCACCAAAAACAGGGTGTTGCGCCCCACTGAAATCTAAACAGAGATAGGAAAAAGAGGTGTGTTCATTAGTACCCCTGCTCAACATTTCACTGGATACCAAAGGCCTGAAACACACACTAGGGTTAAAGGGACAGTTTTTGGTAATTGGTAACTGCACACTGGTTTGCAGAAACCCACAATGGACTCTGCATTTCCACTGTAAAATATACATTTTAAAAAATGTTTTCTGACACATTATGCTGTGCTCCAGAATAGAGAATAAATATAATGTGTTCACTGTGTTCTAGTGTTCACTGTGCGAACTAAACTGTGTTCTTGGCTAGAAATAGCTGTACAAAATAAGTATTGTACCTTACTGAACCTGTGTTTAGCAGTTGTCTATGACCATGAAATGCACTTTTTGTACGTCGCTTTGGATAAAAGCGTCTGCCAAATAAATGTAATGTAATGTAATGTCTAAAACCTCATTGAAAATTATTTTTCCAAACAAGATTGCTGACATTCAACATTGTCTCAGACATATTAAAATATCATCTTGGCATTGTGTTACTGTCATTTCATTACTTTTTTGATAATGGAATTATGATTTTGTTGTTTATTTAATGCTTGGCAAAAGGTTAATCACCATCAAAACTACAACCACATTGTCATTACACCTAAACTTCCTTTGCATATTAATGCTCATCATGGTATGGTATTTTAATAACATCAAATTTAGCCATTTTTCAAACGTGTTTTTTATTTTATTTTTTAGAAACCGGCCTCAAAAACACATGAAAAAGGCTTTTGATGTCATGCAATTAACATAACCATGATGAACATTTAAAAATAGTTTATAAAAATAGTTTGTGATTTTTCTTCTGTAGTGGCTTTCATTTTAAAATTATGTAGGGGATTCATTTTAGTGATTGCTATCTTGGTTTACTTCATTTTGCACTGGGACCATTTCTGTACAAATGTAAGTGGCAAGTGTAATTGGTCCTGATAACCCAGATTTGAAAATCATCATGTTGCAGCAAATTCAATGTCAAATGGAAGATAAATCATATATTTTCAGTGTGAAGTAAGTAATTGATTTTTTTCAGCACATTCAAACTTTTTATTTTGGAAAACTTTAAATGTTCATCACTGGTATTGTAAATGAATGGAAATACAAAGCTATTTAAATGTAGCTACATAGGAGGGAAACTTTTCCTGACAGGTGTGGGGTAGGTTTCCTACCAGGAGATGGCAGTGATGAGCCTCTTTAGGTACACATGGTCTTAATATCAGTCCTGTTTAAACGTTCTTTAAATAAGGTCTGCCTCTGAACTGTATTATTTGGGTTCTTCAGTCAGTTACTCAGTTGCATGTAAAATAGGCACTATGTGCTGCAGCAATATATCAGGTAGAAGACTGATATATGCTGATTTTTAAGTACTGGTAGCAAATATATTTTCCACACTGAAGTCAGAAAAAGCAGAAATACTGAAAGCTATCATATACATTCAAGTTATTAAACACAAGTTAATTCAGGCTCTGGGGAAACAGTATATTGGCCAGGGAATGTGAGAAGATTTAAATGATAGGTGAGATTATTAAATATAAGAGTTTCAGCAAATATCCAACTACTATAGGCCTAAGTAAGAGGGTCTTAATGTCATGACATTTTCAGGATACCATATTATACAACAGATTATATTGATGCATATATTGCTCGCTGCTTCTGTTCCTGATTTCCATTGAAATTGGACTCTCACTGCATATCTAGAGGAACATGATCTTCCGCCACACCTCACCCAACCTTTGTCTTCTACTCTCACATAGTGGGGGGTAGCACGGCAGTGAAAAGCAAACCATGTGCCCCATTCTGGTCTTTAGAATTTCTGCCTTAAGGGAGGGGGGTGAGGGTGGTCGTATGCCTTTGTTCAGCATTAGGCCATCGTTGGGGGTTGAAATTCCCTACTTCCTGGGGAATTTCAGATGCAACAAGCAACCAGCACAAATATTCAAAGTGATTTACATTTACTGAAACTCACCTAAGAAATTGGAACCTGAACATTACATGCAGCAGCTGCACTGTTCACTATTGGACATTTGCACCCCCTATAAAATAAACTATAAAATACGTGGAAATTAGGACCCAGGCTTGCTGATGATGCAAAGAATATGTCCTGCTATACCTGGGATTTTGGCCACTACCTGTAAAAGTGTTTGTCTGATTTTGTATACTGTATGAAGTGGCTCCTGCAGAGAAACCACGACATAATTTTTACTGATTTCATTTTTTAAGGAAATCACTGCATGGCAGAAGAGTCCATGTATTCATCAAAAATTTTCACAAAAAAAATGTTTCTCTTGGTTCTTTTAAAGCAACATTTACCTTCCGTGCCTTATTGGTGATATCGCACTTTTATATTGCGAAGATTGACATTAGTTTCCCCCAGTTTTGTTAGTCGTTCTGGATAATAGCGTCAGCTAAGTGATTGTAATGCATTTCAGCCCGCATGAAAATGAGCAAATGAAATATAAGCGTACATATGGGGATGAAAACATGAAACGAATCAGATCTATTCTCGTTGTGAATCGACGAGTTAAGGCATAAACCAATATTATTCAAGCAGGCCTACGGGGTAGCCTACATAATGTAGAGTTAATTTACTCAAACATTATATTTGACACATTCTCTTGTTAAAACGTTACTTGCCATATCTTCTCTACAGTAGACGATAGGAGATGAATATCGGATTTGAGTATATTGAAAATTAGGTAGTCTGGATTTCTACTCTCTTTGGCAACAAAACTAAACGTTCCCACCCCTACAAAAAACCCTCCAAAATCACATTCTCTGACGTCATCTTCGCTTGGCGCGCCTCTCCATAGATTTTGTTACACAGAGTGGGAGGGTCTCTAGTCCCTCACTTGCTTATTCATGAACTGGCGCATGCGAATGTTTCATAAATTAGACTCCATTTTAGTTCTTCTTCACTCGCCGTCGAGCATCCGGTAGAGGGGTTGTATACTGTGCTGGTCTGTCACCTAAGGTGAGTAACTTTATCGTAGAAGGTATCTGTTACTTGGCTAACTACTAGTTTAAGCAGCTACCTGCTTGCTAGAATACTTTGCGTTGATCATAATTAAGGGATAACAGATTTACCTTGTCCTGTTACTTAAAAAAAGACGCAACATTTACATTTTAAGTCGTTAGGTGGGTTATTTATTTAGCCAACTAAGTTACACTAGCATTGCTTGTTTGCCTCAGTGCATTCAGTTTATTTTCCCGATCAATGAAAATGAATCTATTGTACATGCATAACATTCGGTTCTGTTATTTGGCTTCCACGTGATTGTTAGCTGGTCAGCACTAATGGCGAATTGCGAACAAAGCGATGTTCGTAAGCTAATCAAAATGGCCGGCACGTTAACGATCATTGAAATAATAGTTTATCGTTGTTAAATTACCGTTGAGATTCAGATTTAAGTCGACATTCGAGTTTAGCTGACTTTACTTTAAGCCGTAGCCGTTACTTTATCAGTTTATTTTCTGGATATCGTTGCAAGAAAATTAAGGACCGCGTGTAGTCTATGCACTGGCCCGCTATGGTAACCAGGAGTGGCGTGTTCGCGTTGAATGGAAATGTCGTAACTTGTATGAGCTGAAAGACCGCTATACAACGAAACGTGCTCTGCTGTACTAACGTTATAGCGGCGTACTAGGCGAATAGAATAGTCGCTTTGTATCTGTCGTTAATTCCTTTAAAAACCGAATTCGGTGGGTTCAAAGATGGCCGCTCCACGCACCCTGAATTGTCTGAGCGGGAGAAAATGGCGCACATGGTTTGTTCAGCGAATCTTCCTTGCTCATGCAGCCTGAATCTTATGCTGCCTCCTCTCACCATTCCATTCACAATGCTCTTTTTTTTCTGTATAGTGATCGCTTCGTACATTGTAGTTTTTCTGGATATGGTTTTCTCCCATGCGGATATGTTGTGGCCTTTGGCCTACTTAAAACTTCTTTTTTTTTTTAAATTATTATTTTTTTATAGATATTTCAAGATGTCTGATGAAGGAAAGCTTTTTGTTGGAGGCCTCAACTTCGATACCAACGAAGATTCACTGGAGCAGGCGTTTTCCAAGTATGGGAGCATCACAAAGGGTATGTTTGTTTTATTATAAATTCTACACATGGTCAATAATGCCTCCATCCTTTGCCATATTTAAAGCGCTTGGGGGAAATGGTTTATTATATTATCATTTTATCATTTTCAGTGGATGTTATCAGAGACCGAGAGACCAACAAGTCCCGTGGTTTTGGTTTTGTTACATTCGAAAACCCTGAGGATGCAAAGGATGCCATGACTGCAATGAATGGCAAGGTTTGTGATTTCTTCACTAATCGACCTGGACCTCTAGATTTCTGTGTGGGTCAATACTGTGGATGCAACCTGCAGGTGATGTTGCAAGTTGTGGTTTAACTCAACTCTTCTTTTTTTTAATTTTTTTTTTGCGCAGTCTGTTGATGGGAGGATGATTCGTGTAGATGAAGCCGGCAAATCTGGAGGAAGATCTGGTGGCGGTTTCAGAGGCGGGTCATCTGGAAGAGGAGGCGGTTTCTTCAGAGGTGGCCGAGGAAGGGGTGGGTGTGACGAGTCACGCCCTCCTTGCCGTAATTTTAGTATCATCTTCCAAGTACAAAAGTAAGCAATGGTTCACTAACTAATGTTTTTGCAGGTGGTGGAGGCTATGGAGGTGACCGCAGCTATGGAGGTGACCGCAGCTATGGAGGAGATCGAAGCTATGGAAGCAGCGATAGGAGCTATGGTGGGGACCGAAGCTATGGAAGCAGCGATAGGAGCTATGGAAGCGGAGGCGGAGGCGGTGGCGGTTACTCCAGCAGGAGTGGGGGTGGAGGATATTCCTCTGGAGGTGGTGGTGGAGGATATTACAACAGAGACAACAGGTAATGATGGCACCAGGCATGTTGTCATGACTATTTATCAATTCTGCAAAAGAATTGTCTCACTGTTACTGTTTTGTATTGTAGGAGTCAGGGAGGTTATGGTGACCGCTCTGGGAGTTCCTACAGAGACGGATACGACAGTTATGGTAAGTATTGAGCAACTTGTAGGGGCTTGTGCAGCTTGGGGTAGTAGAAATTGGTGAAGTACAGTTACCTGAGATTCGTGGAATGGCCATAAAGAACTCGTGTACAGTAGATAAGGCTTAATGCTCTACTGACAAGCTTTCTGATTAAGCGGAGCCACACTAGTGAGGCGTCTCAGTTTTGACACTGCTGATCCTGTTTGGACACAATTGCAGTCGTGCCAACTTTGAGGCACTGTCAGCTGCTGCTTGAACGAGGCATTCAGCCTTTCAGTTTTGTTGCCTGGCAGTTAATTTGCCATCCTTCATTAAATGTACAAAGTAAGTGCGCTACATCTGAGACCCTGTTCATTGCGTTAATGTATTTGGGGTAGCCATGGCTAGTTAATGTGAAATCTTGTAGAATGCTGCGGTGTCTTTACATTTTTGCCACTTCTTGTCCTCAGCTGCGCACGAGTAAAAATCTTCCTGATTTCAAGATCATCACTTCGCTGGCTGCGTTTATAAAGATGTGCTATGAAGACTTCTTTTGTTTTTGCCCCCAAATGTTGATGTAAAGTGGTTGTAGCCTCTTTAAAGCAGCCTGACAGCATCTTTTTATATAAAGCTTTTTTTTTTTTTATCTTGGTCAATTTAAGCATTTCAGTGTAGGATTTCTTCCTCAATGAGATGTCAATCTGAAACATTTATAATTTGATTAAATTGGAAACTGCTCAGTGGTTCCTGCATTAAAAAAAAAAAAAAAAAATTGTTCACATTCCTGGTGCACTGAGAATATTGTAGGGAAAGTCGTTCATTTTATGGCTGTATTTATAAAGAAAGCTCATTGTCCTGTTTTAGTCTCAAGTCGTTGATCCTGTTCAGCACAGCCTGATAGCTTCTAAAAATGATTCCAATTATTAAACGAGTGATACTGGAGAAATTTTAAAATTCCAATTTTCTTTTAAACTTCCACAACCAAAGTTTCCAATTGAAGTCTCCTCCCCAGAAGCTTGATGAGCTGTGATGTTCAAGGCTTTGTGTGCCTTGAACTGTGTAATGCATTCCTTCAGTTTAGCAAGGCAGGGATGCTACCTGGAATCTTGTGTTCCCAGCAGACCTCCTTGATCTAGCTAAAGATCTGTAAATATTCAGTATTCAAAGAGTGAATTACTTTCAGACTGGTAACTTAACCTGAAGTTGGCCAGCTGTTCACACGAGGTGCTAATTGCAACCTGCTCCTGTTTACTGGAGGTATTTTGCTCTTTGCAACCTGTGTTTTTAATGTGCTCTGTGGACTGAAATATTCATGATCAATCTAAATGTTACTACCAGTGATGTTCCTCTTGGGAAAGAATTGTGCTTTTTTTGTTCTGTGTATCAACTTTGAAGAAACTTTTTTTTGTTTTTGTAAACTTCGGCTTCATGAAGCCTATTAAAACACTTGGATGAAAATGCTCTGAATTTCTTGTGCCTCCAAAGAATTGGTCATTACTCTGGGCAAAGCCAGCTGATTGTTTGAAAAGAAGTATTGGGTATTTGGAAAGGGTGTTGGGAGGGCAACATTTTTATAGAACAGGAATCCTTTTGGGTGGGTAATGAAAGTGTTAAATTAGTTGGGCTATTGATTGTGGGCAAATTCTACATAGAATTATGGTGTGAGCGCTTCACCTGGGTCTCATGCACTACTTTAAAGATGACTCATTTACTGTACAGCAGACTGAAATGTAGCACTAGAAACATCAGCTGGCCCTGGTTCTGTTTAATGTTCATTGCGTCCAAGAGTTCTCTGCTAGCTTTGGTGGGAAAATCATCAATGTCCGTGGAGAATGAAGTGTTGTGCCTACCGACAAGTGAATCATCAGGGATGAAAGCTGCTCTCTTGGCTAGTTCAAATGTGGAGATAGGCCTGTAATGTGAGGTAACTACTTTTGCTCTCCTGTTCATATCCTTCAGACCATCTTAACATTTGCTCATCAGACTTGCCCTTCTGCAAATGTCCTAGCAGATGTGACTCTCCCAGAAAAGTGGGTGCTATTAAAGCTGCATGATGTCAAGTGCCCCATCCTTATCCTTGGAGATATTTCACTGTCCACAAAACATGGTGCAATGGCTCTGGCCAATGCAAGCTCCAGGCCTTGATATAAAAATTTTTTTTAAAATGATGCCTATAAAACTACTGTCTGTAGTCTAAGTAGGAACTTCTCCTTCCGTTTGGTCCATTCTCTCACTGCTCAGGAAAGTGAATGGTTGTTCGCCATTCTCCATGGTCTATTTTTTAAGACTAGTGCATTCTTGTTCCTTTTCAAATATGGGTGTGGAGTAACTCAATGAAAACTGGAAGCTTATTTTAGATCTCAGACTATGAACCTGGTTTACATACTGGGATACATTTTCTTGAGTGGGTGTATACTTGTGACCATGGCTAATGTAAATTTTAATTTCTCAGAAATAACTTTCCGAAAGTCGTCTGAATTAGGCTTGTATTTGCTTGTTGTACTGGGAGTGCATGCTATTGGTATTGTGTAGGTGAAGCTTATGCTTTAGACTGATTTGAATGCTTTTTCCCCTATTTTTCTAGGTTGAAATTATCCTGCAAGTTTTCCTGTGAGTTGGATGTTACCTGGAGTTTTTCCATGGTGCTGTAGTATTTCAAGTCTGTCTTGAGGTTAGTTTTTCAAAAAGCAGTCTTTTGGCTGTTTTAGTGAATTGCATTGGGGTATTGTGAGATGGTGGTAGTTTTACTTCTAAATCTAGCTACAGGAACAGTACTTACTCATTTTAATTTGCATCAGATTTGTCAGTGAAAATTATGAGTTACACATGAAGACTAATATCCGCCTAATTTTATTGAAATCTATTATGGTTCATTTTTAAAATTTGAAATTATTTTGTCTATGATTAAAAATCACTGAGTCATGGGATGTGGGTGATTGTTATATGTTGGAGAAAATGGAATAGTTGTTATCGAAAAGGGTTTGACTGTCTTTTTTTATGATTATTATATTATTAATTGTGTGTAATTTCACTGAATAATTTTGATTGCAGGTCTATCATTTGGAGGCTTTCCCTTGCACATTGCGTCTGTGCTGAGAAGCTGCTCTTTGGATTGACGCAACATAACTGGAGAACAAAATGTTGACAGCTCCTCCCCGTGGGCCTCGAGCTGAACGGCTGAACTGGAATTTTAGAAGTCGTAATTTATATATCAAACTTGTATTGGAGATCAAAAAATAATGGCAAATATTAAATTGTGACTCCTTCAAATGTATATTTTGTCATACTACTTTTATTTGCACAATTTGTCTAAAACAAGCTTGCAAACTTGGGTTTTCTGAGCCAAATATTTCACCCATATTATTTTGTACATTAATTTTCTATAAATGTCATGGAAAAACAGTGTAAATATCCAATGGTGTCCAAGTTGACCTTGTTAAATATTTTTTAAGCACTTCAGTTGATGCTAGTACAAATGCCAACATGTCCAGCAAATTAAATACCATGAAATAATCTCATGGTGGTAAGTTTATTACGAAGATAAAGAATGAAGGGCATGTTTGTCTATGTAGAGGAATGCAAATGTGCAACACCTTGGAACAACCTTTGTTTGTGCATGTTTTGGAGTATTTTTTTATTTTATTTTTTGCTAATCCAAAATTTTTTATTGCATTTTAAATAGAAATTGACTATATTAAGACTGTATATGCATAATCCATTTCTACTTAAAATGCATTTTATTATTTGGTCTGATGCCTTAAGTTAAGTTCCTGTGAGCCAACCTCAACATGGAGGTTCCAGTCAGAAAATCCTCTAAAGTGTACTCCTGTGGTGACAGTTGGTATGAAAGATTTCCATCTGCAGTGCACCATGTCCGATTAATAAAGGCAGCTTGTCCAGACATTCAAACGGTCTTTTGCCTCATCTTAACTGAAAATTGCATTTGTTAATCTTTAATAGTTACCGAATGTATGTATTTGCCTTTTAACCTTTTAGGGCTAAAATGACTCTTTCTTGACACCTTCCCTAAGCCACGTGAACATGGCTTTAATGTTACTTAGGTTTCATTTCAGTTACTGTACAAAATGCATTTTTGCATCCCAATGTTTTCAAAGGGAAACACTAGTGATAAACAGACTACCTCTTTTTGCCTTTATGGAAACAACTCCCAAGATATATTGAGGCTTTGTATGTTTCCTTATTTCCTTAAGATTATAATGCTTCAATGCATACCATTTCCATCTTAGTTTATACTACAGGATATTAGGAAGTTAGGTTAATAAAATGAGAATCCCATGATAAGCTAAGGTGAAGGTGTATGTAATGCAGACTAAGGTAATAATATAATTTATTTTATGCAGTACACAAACGGTCTTAACAATTACACATTGGTTTCTAGTTTTGTGGTCAGTTGGACAGCTGAATCTGAATAGAGCAGTGCCAAGATGTGGCAGTTGAAGAGGATTCTTTCACAGTGGCTGAGGAGGTGAATGGTTGCTCATGGGACAAGAACTACAAATTCTCAATTACAATGAAGTAGCTTGCATGTGTAAGGTCCATCTGGTGGATTTAAATATTCATTTTTATTTATACTCTGGAGACTTGGGTTTCCCTGAGGCAATGCCATACAGAGGTAGCCTATACACAAGTATATTTTGGATGGGAGTTTATTTTTCCTTACTCCTCAGTTTCACGGCAGTTGATTGGTGTAAGAATGTTTGAGGAAGATAAGGGACAGGATATTTGCTTAGTAACAGCGTACAAATGCTGACAGCTGGACTAATCAACTTACAATAATACCCGAGTATTCTTTTTATTTTATTTTTTTAAAGAAAATATGTAAATCTTAATATAAGCAGTTTGTGGAAAATGTTAGGCCTGTGCATTATTAAAAATATTTCCCTCAGGGAGGAAGTAATGAAGGACAATCCTACCTTTTGAATATGTATAAAAGGGGCGTTACAGATGGGGCGAGCGTATATAAGCCAAGTTTTTCGCCATCACCTTCCTCACATCTACTGCCGGTAAATCGAGAAGTGTACGAGAGGCTTAATGTAAGTGTAAAATAAATCAATTATGAATGTCTTATGTAACATTTTATACAAGGTTGCTATACTTGTACACTAAGTTGCGTTGTCGAGTAGACTAGATGTCGTTAGACTATATGGGTTAGGCTAGGCTAAGTCCTTTCACAGCTTTAAAAACACGACCCAGATATGTTCCCTCCAATTAATTTTTGTGGAATTAATTTAACGTTAACGTTATTTAAAATGATAAATGGGTTATAACGCGATAAAAAGCCGATTACATTAATCCACGATCGCTTGGATAAAACCGTTTTGTAGCTGGCTGGCTAACTAGCTAGCTAGCTCGCTTTTTCATGACGCAGTGCTCGAG
Source organism: Anguilla rostrata (assembly GCF_018555375.3). NCBI lineage: Eukaryota > Metazoa > Chordata > Actinopteri > Anguilliformes > Anguillidae > Anguilla > Anguilla rostrata. The sequence goes on along the minus strand of NC_057936.1, from coordinate 25,796,593 downwards.
GTTCTGGATGTAACGGTAACTTGCATGTCAAAAATGGCGCCGTTTCGTGTGGAGTTGGGAGGAAAGGAACAAAGCGAAGAACCGCATTCCGGTTGCACGTGTGAGGGTGGAGGAAAATGAGAGTAGCGACGATGTGGTGGCTTAGGTGAAATTTTAAACGTGCATTTTAATGCTCGCTGATATTTACATAGTAGAAGAGACTTGCTTGCTGTAAGCTTTAAAATGGTGGGTTGGAGTAAAAAGAATGGCTTTAGCTAGCTAAGCTAGCTAGCTGAAACGGGTAACGCATTGCTCCTCGTTTGTGACTCTAGCTTGCTAACATTAGCAGGTGCATGGACACCTTTTTTGAATCCCCTTTAACGTCTCTAGTTGGCAGTTTAACCATTTGAAATTTCCCAGCTAACGTAGGCTTGTTATGGATAAATGCTCTTTTTCCACCACTGGCCTGTAGGCCACTGCGTAAATGAACGTGGCTCCGATCCAACTGGCCTAATTTGAAACGTCTGAAATAATGTACGGTGGTGAATGTTCATAGCAAATGTCGTTTAAATGTTTTTTTTTTTTTTATGGAAATAACCGAACACTGCCCAAAATGTCTCAATCGGTGACCCATTCACTGTCTCCAATATTGTAGTTTACTGGATCGTATTAACGCCATGGTACCTCGAGCTAGCTACACGGGAACGAGTACGTGAACAAAAGAGTTTAGTGAAACCAGTTTGCTTTTGAGCGTCTGCCACAGTTACTTGGAAGTCCGTCGCATAGACAATCCAGGTCAGGCTTTGCTCGTTCTAAATGTGGCGGAAAAATCGTTTCACTCGAGTTGTACATCGGAACGTAAGATCATCCCTCACTTTTGATGTACTACGATGCAGATTTGTTTCCCCCAACGTGGCGCTGTTCAAACGTTCCGTTTAGTTTCAGATGTGTGAACGCTCAATTTGGACCGCGCCAAATGATAACGTGATTTGGTAATATCTGGTAACACCCGTTTAGCTCGATTGATACGGATGTAACGAGTTCTTATATAAAATACATGCTTCCACAAAGCCGCCATTGCGTTAATTTTACGACAGCACGTTGTGCACTGGAGGAAGACCGGGAAGGCGCTCGGCAGTTCCGCAAGTTGCATGCTGGGTTATTTTAGGTCGCTTACTCTAGTTGGTTGACTGCCTAGTCATTTGTCAACGTCACTGGTTCGTATGTGAACCATTCTGTAGATGGCTGTCTTTTATGAGGTGCGGGAGAAGGGGGGATGGTAGCTTGCGTGATCACTTGGAGGGGATTGGCTACTGTGGACAGATGGCCTGATTGTCGCATAGTTCAGCTTCTGAGAACAACAGAACAAAGACAACTTTAAGACGATTTTCAAATAAATGGCATAACAGACTCTACGACCGACCAACATGCTGCAGTCTGCCTACAACTTAGACATTAATTAATTTGGCTAATTGTGGTATGCAAATGGTAGTTTCTTATTTGATATATGAATTTATTGTGGAAACACAATGCAAGCCCAACCTAACGTGGTTTTTTTTTTCCCCCTTTTTTTTTTTTGTAGTCCTGCAACGCAAGAATGTCAGACGAAGGGAAGCTTTTTGTTGGTGGCCTGAGCTTTGACACCAATGAACAGTCTCTGGAAGATGTCTTTTCAAAGTATGGACAAATCACTGAAGGTTAGGCTTGGGATATTTTCATTCCAATACGGTTCCAGGTGTAAAACTTTTATATTATCCAAGTCACTTCATTGAGAAATGTTTATCAAAAGCAAAGCAAAATTGAAATTTGACACCAAGTAAGACCAAAAGTTCTGTACTTAGTCTCACGGAAATGAGAAGTCTGAACACTGCTTGTATATTATGTGCAAAGTTTAATACTTTTGTGAAATGACCAAAAATCTGCTACATTTCCAGGGTAACTGATTTCAAATGAACTTAAATTTATTTTTGCTTGTACTTTCTCTTGTAGTTGTTGTAATCAAGGACAGAGAAAGTCAGAAGTCCAGAGGCTTTGGCTTCATCACCTTTGAGAATCCAGATGATGCCAAGGATGCCATGTTGGCCATGAATGGCAAGGTGAGATTTCTTTGACTAAGGTTTTCTAGTGAAAATGTGTGATTTCCCCAGACTTAAAGAATTGAAAGTTTAATGTCTGTCATCCAGGCCAGGAGGCTTGAAATGGTGTAGAATATTTTTAGTGCGGTAGTACACATTCCTCAGGTGGTGATGCATGGCAGCTGCTTTTACATGTTTTGGATTTGCTGCCATGAGAACTCTGGTGCCTACTTTAAATTGAAGACTCTGATTGGTAGTTCCTCCCCAATTGACTTGTATACTTCTGCTTTAGTGTTGGATGTATACAAATTCTGTTGGTGCATTTTTTATTTTATTGAAACCAGTTTTTGCTTCTGCTTAAATAAAAATGTTGTAGACCCAAAGGGAATTCTCTGCTCACTGATGTTGTCATTGATCCCTTAGTCACTTGATGGAAGACAGATCCGCGTTGACCAGGCCGGGAAGTCTGGTGGTGGGAGCAGGCCCGGGGGTGGATACAGAGGTGGTTCCTCAGGTGGTAGAGGAGGAGGTGGATACTTCCGTGGTGGCAGAGGGGGTGGTGGCAGAGGTGGGCGTGGCTTCTCACGAGGCAAGTTTGTTGTTTTTCTTGTGTCTGGGTCTCCTTGTTTGCCCTGGATTGACTGGGATTCCCCATCCCTACTCCCAAGACCTCACCTTCACATCCCCGCCTGCCTGGAATTCTGTGAATGCAGAACTAATGGAAGCTGACGGTGTGAGCCTGTGACCTCTCACCCTACTCGTCTGTCACTTAAATCCTTACCCCATTCTCTTGCATCTTTTGCAAAAAGTGCAAGCAAGTGCTCTTGTAGTTATAGAGCGGTGGTGCCCAATCATAAGCCATGGAGGGTCCCGGGGGGTGCAGGTTTTCATTCCAACCAGTCTCTACACACTAATTTCAGAAAGTGACACTCCTTCAACCAGAGAGGGAAACTAGTTTGTGAATTCAGTAGGTGAAGAGATTGGTTGCCATCAAAACCTGTCTATTCTGGCCTCTGTGGCACTTGAGCACCACTGTTGTAGAGACATGAGTGTGGCGTTTGAGTTGTGCGTGCTCATGGTTGGACTGCATAGCATGACACAATGCATTCGTGTTTTACTACAAGTCTCTGGTATAGGGGTTTGAGGTAGTGCCAAACCCGAACACCCCCGTTTACCAGCATTGTACCCTCAGCTATTTGTACCTCAGAATAAAGTGACTTTCATAAGGGAACCTTTAACATTCAGCCACACAACACCTACTTGAAGCTCAATGAATAACATTCAGCTGGGCTCATGGTGTAAATCAGTTCTGTCATGGTAGTCAACCGTTCCTGACTAGGGGTGGTGTGAACTCTTCATTTTAATACCTTGAGAATTGGTGGTAGGGTACACTATACAGTGTGTTTGAATATTATAAGTGCGTTGTATGCCATTATCCCAGGGATCCTACAAAAGTCTGATTTTAGTCTGGAGTTCATGGATTTTGCTCTCCTGATATGGTGACCCTGAGGTCGGGTTCTACAGCAAGCTGAAGAATGTCTGTTCACAGAATTCTCAATTGCAGGTGGAGGTGAGCGTGGATATGGTGCCGGCCGTTATGACAGAAGTGGTGGTGGTGGTGGATACTACAACAGAGACCGGTGAGTTGTTGGTCTGCTGCCATTTTAGGTTTTGAGGCAGGTTATGAACCCTGTCTGCTACTTTGGTTTCTGTGTTCCATACAATCATTTTCGGTGGGCGTGTACGTAGGCAAAGGCATTGCTAATGGTCAGAACGTGTACTATTTTAAATTGCCATGCATTAGGATAATGACGATTGACTAATTGGAACCTTTCCCCTTCTCCCTGTCTGCAGAGCACAAGGAGGCGGATACGGAGATCGTTCAGGAGGTTCGTACAGAGACTATGATGGTTATGGTGAGGTTTCTTATGCCAGGTCTCTAAAAAGTTGGAGCAGGGGTGGCCAATCTGGCACCAGGACAGCCACTCCACTGCAGTGATCTGTGGATGTGGATTTGGAGGTGTCGATCAACTGCTCGTCAAGGTACCGCCCTGCTCAGATATGATGAGCACTCGAGGGAATCGTTCAGATAGTCCGTCGCACGGTCAGTGCACATTCAGAATGCCGTGTGGCTCTTTGACCAGGTTTGCCACCCTTGGTAGAGCTGCACGCATGTTATTGGAAGCATGTTCTGTGTTTCAGATTCATTCTTCAGATAGTGGTGGTTCCTTTTTGTTCCAAGGCAGAGTATGGTGAAATTTTAAAAATATATATATTTGGTAAGATTGGAAGCAAATTGTGCTTAGTCAATGAAAAGAGGTAAAATGCAATTCTGGGGAACACTGTTCCCTAGTGGTCAGGGAGATGCATTTCCACAATGACAACTGGTAGTTATTGGCCAGAGCTGAGGAAAGCCAGTTGCACAATTGGCCTCTGACAACCCTGACAATTTTTTCTATAGCCTCTTTCAGTGGTATAACCATACAAATGTATGAATATTGGTGCAACTCCACTAGCCAGTGTGTTTTTCAACCACCATGCATCTGCTAGCCCAAAGCAAATGAAAACAAATGTTCCTGTCCAGTTGAAACTATAATGGCCTCAGTTGTCCACTAACTGCATGAGAAGTTCTAGAAGTATCGAAGTGATTTTACTTTATTTGCTCAAACATTAGCAAATTGCTTTCTGACATCACTTTGGATTGAAATAGAAAATTTTTTATGAAGACACCACAGTATGGTGGCAACGGTCCTAGCGATCAGTCTTACCCCCCTCATTCCCCTGCCCCAACCATAATTATTTTAACTCTGACCCCTAATCTGCTGGACTTTTCTCCTTATGAACAGGAGGTGGTGGCCCCTGAGTTCTTCCTTCTGTAGTTTAATTGTGTTGAAGAAAATAAGGTCCAGTTTAGCACTGCAGAACTGTTGGAAAGGTAGGCTGGACCACAGTCTGCACGAGAGCTAGCTGTCGACGGGGCCTTGTTTTAGGCTTGCTAAATTCTTCTGGCTTTCTAGTCATGAACACCACTGGCTTTTAGGAACCTTTCAACCAGCTCTTTTTTACATTTAGTTGCTGTAGCCTGGAAGTAGAGGGTGTCGCGTCTTTATAATTTGAACTGGAAGTGAGATTCTTTTTTTCCTTTTCTCGCTCCTTGGGAGGAAATGTATATAAATATGACTTCCTCCTGTCCCTTTGTCCTGCTGCCTGAATCAGTTTTCTGTCGGTTTGGCTAGTCTCTTTTGAGGAAGTTGTCAGTTATCTTTCATAAAAGCTTCATTCTTTAGTTGAGCTTCCTGCTACAAAATGGAGCTTTGCCTGTTCAGGATCTTTATGGCTTTTGTCAGCAGTTTAATACTTTTAGGAATGACCTGCCTTAATGTAGTATTAAAGACCCTGTGCAATATAGTTTTTGTACCCATGCATGAAGAACCATAGAGAACTAATAGAATGATATTTAGGTAATTTTATTCCATTTTTTAATTAAGGATTTCTTTTTCATCCTGGATGCAAGTTATTTGCCACTGCAGCTGGATTTAGTATTGGTCATTTTGGAACTGTGTTTGTTACTCTAGTTGCATAGCATCTACATTTTAACCAATCAAGTTTGACTTGGTGAGCTGCCAGTCCAAAAACAGTCCATATCCATACAGAAGACATGGTGTCAGACCTTCTGCTTTCATGTTTCAAAATGACATTCTGTGAATAAAAAAGGATTTTCCGGTTTATAATGTTGATATAAAAGTATGCATCTTGTGGCTTAATGAACGCTGAATGTTATTGCATAGGGTCTTTAAAGTTGACCGACTCCGCCTCGGGCTTTATTCTCTGAGCCTCTGTCCGGGAGTGTTGCGATGCTAGCGGCATGTCTCCTGACTCGCATTGGAACGCGCGCGGCTCGCTTTCACCAGCGGGAAAGCTGCCTGTTGCTCCTGCGTCTTGCTCGCGCGATAACCGGCGCTTCTTCCTCCGCAGGTGACGAGGGAGGCTGGTAGAGAGGCAGAAGTGGATGCTTGCTGTCTGGGCCCAGCCCCACCCACCCCGACCCTGCCGACCCGGTCCTGAACCCCACAGCCGGGCCCGGTCCCGGCCCACAGCTTGCTCTCACCCAACACTTTAATATTTTCTTCTGAAACGGACTATGTAGATACGAGCAGTCCTGGATAAGTGCGGGAAGGCTGGCTCGTACGTTGAGCCGCCCAGACCGGTCTCTTCCAAGTTTTGTTATTTGAAAGTTTTTGTTTTTTTTGTTTTGGTTTTTTTTTTTTTTTGGTTTTTTCTTTCTCTTCCTCAAAAGTTTCTTTACAGGTTGGGGCCACTAGCTGTAGTTGTCAGTTTGATGATGGCTATCGTTAAAGTTGTGCTGATCTCAAAAGAAGCACAGCCGGGGGTGAGATGGGTAATGCTTCCTTGCGGCTCTTTTCACTTCGTAATGACATGTTAAAGCAAAGCTTCATCCTCTTTTTATAGCGACCCTGTGAATGACACTCAGTATGTAGGGGTCAAAGTTTCACAGCTGTTCATTTCGAACACAAATGAAACATTACCCTGTTAAATCGAACTGTTAAAGAAGGGAAGTAACTCGGTGAGGTCAGGAGTTCTTTTGAGAGTCTGCTTACAAGTACAGTCTCCACCTGTTAGGATTGACTGGCCAGTTGTATGTTGGTGTTTTAATTTTATTCTAGTTTAAAGGGTAAACTTGTACAACATGCAATTGCAAGTGCAACGGTTTTTTTTGCAAGGCAGATCTGTTCAAAACAAAGTGTTTCAAAACTTTATCAGTGGTATTGTGTGGAAACCGATTCGACCAGTTTGTCAGATTTGTTTTATATTTGTTTTTTTTAATGTTCTGTACCATCATGGTTGTATCTTTTCTTAAATAAATGTAAAACTACCAATATGTTGTGAATTGTCCTGAATTGTCATCTTTTTCCCTTTAATTTGAGATGTTGGGAAGGTATGTTTTATAAAGGGAATTTAAAAAAAAAAAAAAAAGAATCCTTTCAGGATTGATTTCAATGAGGGGTCAAATTTTTTGGAAGCAGTGACTTCACGCGATGTCCATGATTCATACCTGTTTGCTTGCCTGCTTTTAATCAGATGCAGTCTTCGCCAGCATCGCTTTATGCGCAATGCTCCCATAAGGCAATGGGTACAATTGACATGAGCATGTAGGTCTTATAATGCCGGGAATACATTCCGCCCTTGTCTGTTTTACCCTTTAATGGGATTAGTTAGTGTTTTAAACTTAACATTCTAATGCTGATAGTAACAATCACTACTGATACTGGAAAGCCATGGAGTTCTAGAACACTGATTTAGAATTTTGATGAAGCATTCCCAAAAAACCAGCCTCTTCGAAGGGTTATAATTGGCGGTTGGCAATGCGTTTTCTGTCTGGTTGCTGGTTCCCTTTAAGTCTTTTTCTAAAGCACCAAAGTGACCATTAAATGGGTGGTACATTAATGTTAGTTGGCTGCGGTGGTGAAGGCATACTATAGCCGCGTTTCCACCAAAATTACCCGGAACTTTTAGTCCCAGGAACTACTTTTCAAGGAACTAAAAGGTTCCTTCAGCCCATGGTTGTCTGCGTTTCCACCGCGGTCTAAAGTCCCGCGAAGATTAGGCGAATTAGCCCACTGACGTATGAAAAAGCGACGTTGTCGTCGGTCCATCTGTCCTATGATTTCTTCTGTAACCCCATACTACCACCGAAGTAGTCTACATTATTTTCTAATAACCGGGACAGCCCGGAGGGGTTTATTCTACTTCTATACAACGGGCTACCAACAATGACTGTATATGGTTACATTTGTATTTATTGATTTTTATCGATTTAATCACCTGGAATTGAAATATTCTTCTGCAGGCGTTTGGGAATATTTTACCGTTGTCAAGCAAAAATGTCTTTTGGTAGTTGAACTTGGACCGTTGTTATGCAACAAATAGTATATAACAGGCCAATAGTCAGATTGTAACTGTTTTATATATCCTCTCATACACATGTTTTTATGCGAACATTCGCTTTCATGTCTTGACATCCGAAGCGACAGAATGCATTCACATTTCCAATATAACTGGCAACAACAGCAGAAAACATGCACACGTAAACAATTTGCTGTTTGATTACTTTCTCATCGTCAATTCCATATAGGCTAATCGCAAAATGACAAGAACAGAACGAAAACTCGGACTTGCATGAAAATTTAAATTAGTAGTGGTACAGCATAAATGAGCAGAATTTCCTTGTAGAGATTTTCTCTCCTGTAGAGGGCGCTATAGCCCTATTTAAGTGTCATTCGGGTGGCTGGTTTGTTTAGACCACTAACCCTGTTCACTGCAGTTTTGGCACCATATTGTTAAGGATGGGACTGCTTCACCCTTGTATTGTTGAGTAATGTCATTTGCATCACTTGGGTTTTAGGGTGTGTGTTAATTTATTTTCCTTGGCTGTGACCGTTGTCCACCAGGGGGCATTGCTATCCTGTTGCAAGAAAAGGTGCAGTGTATAATTCTATTAGGAGCGGGATGTTGTTTGTATAAATATATACCCACACAAAATGAAAAGACCAACTGGAAATAGACTTCAAGCGTGTCTTTTTTTTTAGTCGACAGTCATGTAGGAAATGCATTTAAAGCTTTCTTTGTTTAAATAAATTTGATGGATAAACTGTAAACAAGCACGGAACCGTCCACCTGCGCATGCGTCCTACTAAACGAGGCACCACCTGCGCATGCGTCCTACTAAACGAAGCACCATCTGCGCATGCGTCTGACTAAACGTGAGTGACCGCAATTTGCCACGCATAGCCCACGGCGGCTGTCCTGCCTACGTGCCTACATCAAGCCTCAGGTGCAGCCCCTGGCCCCCTGCAGATGGGACTGGAATGTTAAATGCATTGCTTTCCATTGCCTCTGTTTATTTGTGTGCATTGATCCAACCATGATAGTCGATGTGTGTGCATATATATGTGCTTATTGTGGGTAAGCCTGCTGTACATCACTTCATCAGCCAAACAGTCACACACTAAGGGTCTGCCGGCGTCTCTGGAAAGGGTAGGGAGACCGTTAAAAAAAAGCTGAAATATCACCCTGAGTATTACAAAAATACACCAATCTGTCTGTTAATAGATGTATGCAGATTAGGTAAGTAAAGCCGTGTGTTCCCCAGCAAGACGGTCAGGTGAACCGACTTTCCCAGGACTCCTGGCTCCTGCGGTCAGAAATTTGTGGAAATTATTCAAGAAAGGTACACTCAGCTGGCCCCAAAGGTAAGAGTGCTTCACGCAAGCTAGTCGAGAGAAACGTACATAAACAGTCTTTGTTTTAAATGGCAGAGTGCATGGTGCTCATTAGTCGAGTGAAATATGTTGGAAGAATAATGGAAGCAGCATTTCCGCTTAAATTCTAACGGGGGGGGGGGTCTTTTGAACCTAGTACAGACAGCAGCCAACGGCAGTTTATATCATTTATTGCCCACTTGAAAATGAAGTGATATTATGACTAAATGTAATTATGCTGTTGCAATGAAAAATTTGAGACAGAGTATGTATTTAGGTAGCTTGTGGCATTTCTTTGGGGTAATTTAGGTTTGGCAAAGAGAAAGGAAAAAGTTACAAGGTGCTGTATTTTTTTAAATGAAAAATGTCAGTGCTTTACCTCTTTATTATCTTCAAATAGAATAATACATCGTCTACACTTGGAAAGGTTTTTGAATCTGAAGTTGGAACTGAAGCCTACGATTAGTGTTTGGTTGGAGAGCAAGAGTCACATGATCACGCCAAAATGTTAAGAACCACCAAACGACCATGCAGAACACATATACATGCGGGTATATATTTTCAATTAATATTTCTGTTATTCATATTTAGATCTTTTTTACCCTTTTATTTTCTCATCTTGCACTTTTGCACTTGAGCACAACTTATGTATTATATTGTATATTTCCAGGATTTACCTACACATCCCAGCATTTTCGAAGCATTTCTTCTTTCTAACTTTTTGGGAATGTTCCTCTTCTTTGTGATGCCTTTGCCCTCTCCATGTATTCTTTGGTACCTACGTACACATGGAAACCACTTTCTGTGACTTGTTTTAAAGGTACAGTTTCAGTTAATCCATTCCTTGATGTTGCTAATATATACAAACTTGTGTTTTTTTCTGTGAAAAGCAATGTGTTTAATCAATGTCTCCTTTTTTGCTGGTGGTGTCCTTAAATTACCTGGAGAGCCCTCTCACAAAGATGCTGATGCAGAGGCATGAGCCTAACAGTCTGCGCTCACTTGATTTTCAGCGATTGCATTTCTGACTGCTCAGGGAAATTTCAGATTATTTGGAGGCTACCCCATTCATGCACAAAGATGCCCGCTCAAATTGTTTGGGAGTTCATTAGTGGGGGGAAAAAAATCCTGAAACTATATGAATACTTTACAGATTTGGTCTTTGTGTTGAGCGAGTTGTGCTGGCAAAAGATGGCTAATTTGGCAGAGGTGTACAGTTAATCCAATTTAAATCCAAATGTTCTTGAACAACCATTAATATGTAATGTGCCCCAATTTTTTTTGTTCAAGATGTCTTTACAAGATATCTTTAAAAAAAGTTCTACAACCACAAAAGGATTAAAAATAGCCATGCTCTAATATATTTCTTTTGGCTCAGAGTACTACTCTTATAAACTGACCAAGAACTACAGGCATTTAATACCTTTCAGAGTCTAGACTAAAATATGTTCTTTTCATACCTGAGCCACAAGCTTGTATTATAATTATTATTGGGTTGAAAGTAACAGTGGGTTTTAGCAAAGAAAAGAGACCTGAATGGGAAAGTTTGAGGGGAAAACTGGAGCTAATACGGTAATAGAAATTGCAGGAGGTGGTTTAGGGAAAATGGAAAGAGAGGAGCAATATAGTTACACAGGGACCGGGGGAAGGAGACTTGAGCAGAGACAAGCTCTATTATTGGGCATTGTATCAGAAGCAAGGTGGGGGGTCGAGGTATGATGATGGTCCGTCAATCACGGTGCAAATGACATTTATTAAGAAAAGAAAAATGACAGATATGAGAGCGAAAAACTGGACAGTCTTATAGCAACCTGATGCTTTCCACGGACCATCCAACTATCCTCAATTGGTTTAGCATGTGCCTGGGGTTCGTGGACTGGCAGGGCCTGAGGAAGGATATGTCCTGGTGTGATGTGTGTCATAGCACACCGCATCCACACATTCCTGATCTATTCACACATTCCAAAAAGGCAACGCCGCCATTTTGAGTGGCTTCTATGAAAACTGCAGGTTTTTAAGCCCTCAGCCTCTAATAGAATCCAATCCTTCAAGCAAATGCAATTACCTCTTGGCTAAAGTAAAACCCAATCAAGTGTGCCTCACACTATGTTCCCTAGAAGATCGGTCTGAATGGCCAGCGATAGACAGGAAAGGGATGGTTTATGGGAACAGTATTCCTTAATTTGAAACAGGCCATAAAACGCAAACTTTTCCGGTTTATAAGTCATGTATCCAAGATGTCCATCTCTCCATAACAGCTCCGATGCTTTTGATAAAACTGCCTGTTAGACAAGGAGGCCAGAGTGAATTTCAAATAATTATACTCACAAATACCTTCTCCAGTTTGCTGTGTAATAATTTACTGATTTCATAATCACATTTGTAGTTTGTTCATCATTGGAAAGTGTGTTTATGTGTATGTGTGTGCCCGTATGTGTGCATGTGCATAAATGTATGTGTGTGTGTGCGTGCGTGCGTGTGCGTATGTGCATGTATATGTGTGTGTGTGTGTGTGTATGTGTATGTTTATGTGTGTATGTTTATGCGTGTGTGTATGTGTGTGTGTGTGTGTGTGTGTGTGTGTGTGTGTGTGTGTATGTGTATGTGTATGTGTATGTTTATGTGTGTATGTTTATGCGTGTGTGTGTGTGTGTGCATGTGTGTGTTTGCTTAGGAAGATAAATTCAGGGCCCGCACCTGCATTCCCTCTTCCTTTCTAAGTGCTGGACCGGAATGCGGCACATTGCTGGTATTCTGTTGAGTTTTGGCACCTGCAACTGCCAAACAGGAGCGCTGTAGGCCAACACAAGGTGAAGACAAAGGGAAGGAAAACGGTAGAGAAATGAGAGGTGTTGGAAAGGGAGGAAACATCCCAGAGAACCAGGTCTCCAATCCCAGGAATTGTAGCCTGCATGTGCTTGGTTGAGTAGGAAGTACATTCTGAGATTCAGGCAAATATGCTCATCATTGAAAGATAGGTGGAGAAGCGCCACCCCTTTACATAATTGGCTTTATGGAAATCACTGGGGCGTTAAGTTCATTAATTGTACAGTCATTTCTCGTGCTCTTGTTTATTGACAACAGGGCTGTCTTCTGTCAATTACCTTTTAATATACTGAATAAAATGACATTAAATTGAATGTTTTTATAGATTATCATTATAGTGTTACAACAATAACAGCAAGAACAACAACAGTACAATTTGGTAGCACCCTTTATTTAAATTCCTTACACATCTATATCCATTATATTCAATATTTTCTATTTATAACCCTAACCCTATATTCAATATATTTTAAGTCTAGGCAAGCAATACACTGTTAATGCTAACATTCTTGTCTTTCTGTTTCATTCAGACTGGCCAAGCAACTAAAGGTGGGCTACACACAAACATTGGACTTCTATACACTGAGCTTACGCATGCTATGGTAATCCAGGTAAGGCAAGCTCTCCTAAAGCTAGAGCAGCAAGGTGCAACTACTTAATCCCAACCAAGAATGGAATTAATGACCCTCAGGGTCATGGGAAACACCCTGACCTTTTCAGTAAATAAAATAGCTTGTGCCACCCATAGAAAACTTATCAGTGGATCAGAAGAGTATGGCTAATCCAAGAAAGCCTCCTTCATGCCAGTGGAGAATAGTCCATAACCAAAAATATTACATTCTGAATATAATGATGTAATGTAACATTGCATTTATGCTACATTCCATTATGTATATATATATATATTTAATATTTCATGGAAAGCATATATGACTTTCTTCCTTTCAGTAAATTGTTCATTCAATCATAATTTTTCCTGCCTGTCCATGTTTGCCATAGTTGTGATTGACAGTTCAAGAAATCAAAACGGATAGCAAGTGCACCTACATGCACCGATAGTATGAGAACGTGAGAGTGTAACACAGAAGTTGCAGGGCCAGTTCCCTGGCAGGGCTCTCCCATTGTACTGTCATGCAAGGTACTTAACCTGAATTTCTTCAGTTCATGTTCAGCTGTGTGAGTTTAATTTAAGTTAATGTAAATCTTTCTGCATGAGAGCATCTGTGAAATTTCCTAAGGGTAATGCAGCGGTTTCCAAACCTCTCCTCAGGTACCCTCAGCTGGATTCAGGTATTTGATGTGTTCCACCTCAAGCACACCTGATAGCACTACTCAAGCCCTTGATTAGTCGCGTCAGGTGCGCTTGAGATAGAACACATCAAATACCTGCATCTGGCTGGGGGTACCTGAGAAGAGGTTTAGGAACAACTGATACAATGTAATGAAGACTTTGAGTTTGTGTAAAAGCACAAACCGCCATTTATCTATTCTGTGTCTTGGGATCCACATAGAGAGCCATTATTTATTGCCATTTTTCCTCATTAGGAAGTTTTTAATGTGCTGGCGAGTCATTTAGCCCCCTTTTAAATGTATTCAGCCTTAAGGCTTCCTTTATGTTGTTGTTTGTATGAAGAAATTCATGAGGGTTTACCTGTCATGTGACCAGAGTGTTTCCAGATAGAGCTAGAGTCCACACGGGCTCAAATGTTGTATTTCACTGGATGAATGTCCCAACCACGCCAAAAAAACAAAGCACGCACAGATCACTGTCTTGAGTTTCGGTCAAGAGAAAGCTCTTTTCCAGTCTTTATTTCCTGTTATTTGCCAAAAACATGTCCCTGTTTCAGATGAAGGAAAACAGAATTTAAAAAAAAATGTTTGTGTATCAGTCAGAACGCACAACGCTACAGCATCCCAGACTGGTCCAAAGACCTCATCTCACTTTAATGGACTTCTGATGTCAGTCTTGGCATTTCTTCCAATGGGTCTGCCATACTTGCTATTTTCTGGACAAGACTGTTAACTGTGATTGGAGATCAGTTATTTTTGCTATATTACTCCAGACCTCTGGCAGATGGTTTTGTGTAATTGTCTTTCAAGTGGCTCATGGTCGCCGATGGAGAAAATTGTGTGGGAAAATGTGTGGAACTCTTTTTTTTTTCTTTTTGCACAAGCCAAGCAAAGTTTCTCAGTACCTTACATTCTTTAGTAGACTTTCCCCATACATTGACAGGGTTCGATTTCTTTTGCATGAATTTTAATATTTTAAAAAGCTAGTATACAACTTAAAGTACACACCACTGTGTACCCTACCACTGTGTATCTATACCATGCAAGTGTGAACAGAATTTTGTGTTGCCAATGATAGAAGCACTGTTTCCTCTGGGTCTTCACTACGCCGTTCCTGATAGAATTTTACAGTCAAACTATGATCAAACAGTGAATTATCAGTGTGATCAATGTAATATTAAAAGCATTACAAGCAGAGGTGGGTAACCCGGCTTCAAAGAGTAAAAAGACTGACAAAATGTATTTGCTCCACCACCATGCACTAAACCAGCTGATTCTAATTAGCATAACTCTTCACCATGGAAGGAGAACTAATTATTGTAACCAGCTGGTTTAGTGCATGTTGGTGGCGCAAATACATGGTCAGTCTTTTTACTCTTTGAAGCCGGGTTACCCACCTCTGATTACAAGGACTGTATGACACAATTCATTTATTTGGAAGTCTCATAATGAGGTTTCGAGAGGACAGAGAGGTCACTGACTTGTGAGTCAGGAAGGACATAAATTAAGTCGCTCTTCTGCATGCTTTGGCCTTCTGCTTGAATCATTTTCGTCCACGAAACATGTGGTGGCCATTGACTCTAAATGTGGGATATGTATTTAAATGTATCAAGTGTACAGCCGAAAAAAGTAAAGGAGAAAATCAGGAAAAAGACATTATGTTAGGTCTAATTAAAATGCTTATTTGGCTAAATGAGAATGACCTTAGCATGTCTTTTATTTCTTTTCTTTTAATAATAATTTTTTTCAATAATCCGCTCAGAAGCCAAAATGGAAAAAACAACTAATTTGAAAACAGGTAAATTTGGTAAATTTGCAAATGCACTGTAGCAAGAGGTTTAAGAAATAAGAAGGTTTTGGAAGAAGATGAAAAAAGAACATGGATGAGATAAGGGCTTCAGCTACCAAGCAGTCAAGCTCCCCACTGATGTTTTGGATTAACATGATAGAACGAACGTCCTTCGTTTAAAGAGATTCATCATTAGCCACAAGACACTGATGGCCCCAGAAGGCCCCTGTAACTCCAGACTCATTAGTCAGACCGAAAAAATAAGTGCCAGAGGTAGAATGCCCTGTAAATCGGTCTGGCTGAGAAGCACAGGCTCCAGCAGACCTTTCCACTGAACGCTCTGCAGACAGTGTCTTGATACAGGGATATGACTGTCAGCTGGTGTGGAAAAGAATGCATTATGGTGTGGGGGTCCTGTATATATTCAGGGATGTTAAGAGGTTCACTCTTCCTACAGTACACTGTATATGTTTAAACCTGCTAACAAGAGTCTCAAATGTCCCATTTCTGTTATTTCTTGGCCTGTTCCCCCTCAAAAAAAAAGTTGACAATCTCAATGGGGGCTCTCTCTTCGGTAAGTAAAGGATGAATACATTAAAAATAAAACTTTCTGTTAAAAAATGGGTCACTTGAAAGGACCCAGAGTTGTAAGGCAATATCCATGTTCACACACATAACTGTTAGGATGTGCTGGGATGATCTCATATCCAGAGAACGTAGGACTGTGGTTCTTTACGGGGGCACACGCATTACAATGAGAGGACACAATTAGGGATTGATTTCTGACATTTTTGGGGAGAGACCAAACACAATACAGAATAAGGCTGCTCATGCCTCACAGGGCGCAGTGGGACAAAAGGTAAAACACCAGGTTTTTGTTTGAGTCTCAATTGGGTATGACAGGCAATGTGCTGTAGCAAGGCGTTTTTATCGTTTCAGGGGCTGAAATGATGCCCTGCAACAGCCTGTCAGAAACCATAGAGTCTCTGTGTGTACACTTCAACATTGATTATATATACAATGACATTAGAAATAAATCCAAACAGAAGTGAACCTCCAGAGGCCTGGTGATTTTGTAGATGGTAAGATAAAATTTGAGCCTAAATTCCTGGTGTTAGTATCTTCTTGCTAAACTCACACCCCACAGCAGATTTTCTGCACTAGATTTTCTGGAATTTTTTTTTTCACAGAACATTGTTTTTACCACCTGAATTACACAATGTACCAATGTGTGCCCCAAGTAATTTGTTTAGAAAAATTCACCCAACTTAGTAAAAAAAGTTGAGTTTGTAGACATCCGCATGCGCACATGCACACGCACACGCACACGCACACACACACACACAGATATACAGTATATACATACATACATACATACGTACATGTATGTATATGTATACACATACATATTTAAGTTTTACAGGCTTTCACACATAGTGGAAGTGTTGTGATGATGATGAATGAATAAACAAATAAATAAATAGTCATCAATATGACCACATTTCTCAGAAACATATTCCCCAGGGCTTCCCTTCCTGGCAGCCACGGAAACGGTGATCTGATTGCATAGGAAGGCAGTGGAACCAGCGCACTGTGCTGGTATTCGGAGTATTTGGCTGTGGCCAAAGGGGGAGGCAGATATTTTCGTGAAAACGAAATAAAGGGCAGGAAAAACAAAGTGAGGGGGAATGTATCTTCAGAAGGGTCTTGTTGGCCGGGGCACCCACAGAAGCAGACAGTCTGTATTGGCCATTAGAGGGGCCAGTGGGGATGGACAAAACAGACACAGGTCTTCAGCTGAGGTTCCTCTAAAAACAAGGTGGTGGTGGGGGGAGGGGGGGGGGGGCACAGAACACTGTGTGCGGGAGTTTCCCATTACCCCCTCTGTGTCTCTCTCACATAAACATACACACATGATATCCCCCCCCCCCAACATTAACATTGTACTTTACTGGTACAATTAGTGGTAACTACACGTGTACTTCCAGGAAATCTCATTTGTTTGCTGCTTTGGTACTGTTACATACCTTACGCTCATATTGAGTTCTTGAGGCCTAATCTCGCTCAATCTCGCAAACGTGACAAGAGAAATACATTCCCAATCATTTCTGCCTGTCAAGATTCCATCTGTTGATGGCCTAACTGCTTCTGATTGTGAGCGCACGTGAACTGTGGGCTGGAGAGGGGCCCGTTTATGACATCACAACTAGAGCTGTCCCACCAGATAATGAAGAAAGATTATTTCCCAGTCTATTTCAGGTTTTTCTCCTCTGGCAAAAGGACACTTGCTCAGTACCTTCCACACAGAGAAAGCAAGCTCCTATTGGCTCCACAATTAGCACCAGCTGTTGGCCGAGCAGCGGTCCACCAGAAGTCGAGCCATTTGTTGTTTTTCATTCTTTTAACTGCTGATCTTTCTCTCGAATGCTTCGCCCTCGCCTGTTCTCTGGCGACCCGCTGTGGTGGCGACTGGCTAAACGCTCGCAGACTAATAGAGGTGTTGATGGCAGGCTGCCAGCGGGGCAGTTCCATGTGTGTTGGGGCTGGCAAAATTTATAATAACCAGTGGCAGAACTGACGCACACGTACACGGAGTCCTGACACCGGAGGACGGATCACATTGTGTCAAAGGAACAGGGGATGCTACCAAGGAATGCGGCACAAGCTCCGTTTCTGAAGGTTTCTGTTACGCTGCATTGATTTGCCTTCTCCCCAGAAGGTGTGGTACTCATTCCTCAGAAAGTGTCTTCAGTTTCTCCATCTGACTGGCTGTGCCACAATAAAAATCACAGAGAGATTACAGAGTTCAGATCTCGCTGGGTGAATTTTCAAGAAGTCTAATTGATAAAAAAAAATGTCCGTTACGCCTCATATCATGGGTTCTCCGCAATGGCAAGCCAAAGAATCAATCCACCAGTAAATGGAGTGAATGAAGCTTTGTTTATTCAAAGCTGCAATTAAGTCATTCTGTGGAGCACAATAAACCTCAAAGTTTATACAGTAGCCAGTGGAGATTTCTGTCCTCACTCTGCTACGTCAACCGATTAACAAATTAACTATTATTAATGCATAACTGACTATGAATAGAGGAAGTGAGCCCAGGGATCAGGTATGGTTTTAATGAAACTGGATTCATTGACGTAAGGTTGTGGCTAATCCTTGGTCCGACTCACTGTCACCATGTGTAAGTACTTTCATATTCTGTTTCTACAGGAGGGTCCTCATTTGTGGGATTGTTTCCAAAGAACCCTGAACTCGAGACCAAAACCATAACTCTCCTTCAAAGTCGGTTCAAGGGAAAGTGGAGAATCGATTATTTTATATGATCATTAAAAGAGAAATGCAGTCTCTACTTTGGTAAACCCATTGCAAAAAGGCCCAAGGAGACTATGTTGCGAGAATGAGAAGGGTTGCATGTTATTCTTGGTAATGTTCATCAGGGTTGCTTTGTGTATCTTTCTGGTATGTGTTATTCTTCTGAGGTGATTCATGTCTGAGTCTTTCCTTTTAAAAACCCACTGAGGTCCTCTGTTAAGTGAATGGATGGCCCCAAAGGTCAGGTATCAAATCTGGACCATACCAGTGCCGACTGTAGCCGTCAATCTCACAGGGCAAGGCTAGACTGGCTCTAGTGTCACCCAAGGGGAGAGTTTCAGTTGGCTGGGATAACTGCCTCTCATGCCTCACGAGCAACTCCTGTTGGTTGATTAGTTGCCTGCTAGTCCCCTTGTCAAGCTGAAAATTGTGGGTACGTTTCCACCGCTTATTTTTTTACCTCCTTGCTTTCTTTCCTTGCTTGCTTTCCTAGTATGGAAGGACAAATGGGTCAAAAAAATGTGAAACGGACATCTAGAATCACGCGTTGTGAACATTCACTTGCTTTATTGCAGTACTTCCCTTCCTTGCACATGCCTCCACCCATTGGAGGACGCTAGGAAAGGACGCGCAAATCGAGGAATCAAGGAAATGTGTATTTGAAGTTTGAAGCCACGTCAACTACAGATGTGAGAGGTGGGGAGAGGTGGATCCACAGGTCAATCATTATACGACACGTGTTCCGAAAAAATACTTCCACAAAGGATGTACTCACATTTCCTTGCTCAAGAATTCTTCGATAGCTTCCTAGCTCCTTTAAGAAGCATTTAACAGGTTGGAACGTCCTTAAACATGGTACACCTTGAACGATATATATATATATATATATATAGTTAGGCAGGCCAAATTTGGAAAAAAAACGAAAGGGGGGGTGTAATTTAAAAAAAAAAAAGAAACACTAAGACCTGCAATTTTATATTAAACCATTCAAGGGCTCAGGAGCAGGGGCTGTTGGGGTTCAGTAATAATAGGGGAGTCATTATGAAACAACTGCAAGAGGCACCAAACCAGAGGAAGGAAAAAAGTGCAACTGCACACCTACAGAAAAGTGAAGTGGTCAAATCCAATGGGCTGGCCACCTGTTAGAAAAGAGGGATAGCGTCTGGCGAGGATGCCTGTCAAATGGCAGCAGGGAAAGGGGAGGTTTCCATTCTGTAACGGCATGCCGGTGATGCCCCTGGCGACAGCCCAAATGCCGAATGATGGAACGTTGAAGCAGGCACCTGGGAGAGTGGCTGGACCTGTGCCAAACACACAAAATGAAGGTGGTATGTAGAACTTAATACATGCCTCCATGATAGCAATGAGAAAGCCACATTCAGCGAGCAGACACTGCAAGGCCACATTCCATCGTTTCCTGAATCACCTCTCCATTTCTTCCACAGTAGTTTGAGTTTACAAAGGCTGACTAATTTAAAAACTCAGACACAGCATTTTGGGCCTTTTACAGCAAAAATCTAACAAACAGAATTCAAGCTAACTGAAATGTGTCCATGTCGCAGTGAATTTTTTTGTGCAAGAAAGGCAGCAAAGCACTGTCTAGGCATTCAGGTGAAAACTTGGCTTAATTTGGTTGAAAAGAGAAAGTTTTATAGTCAACAGGATGTAGCCAGGCTACATCTGGGTAAAACCTGAGCTATATTGAGATTTGCCAAGTCTGTTTAAGCCAAAACATTTCTCAACCCAGATTTCCACACCTCTAGACGTCTAGTTTTTGCCTTTTGCTCATTGGAGTACTACTATGTATCATATGCATTGTTTATTTTGCTAGAAGCTACTCTTTGAGTCGCACTGACATGAGAAAACAACAAATGACAAAGTAATGATTTAGGTTAATGATTGAACAATTTTGGAATACCAGTATTCCATACGCTGCAATGGTTTAAGACACAGGCTCAATATACTGTTCACGTATCCGTTTTTCTAGGAATCGGATTTGTATCATCTGAAATCATTTACAGTCTTTACCTGCCAGAGAGTCATAGACATGGACTATACAAGTCTATATTATTTAAAGCCGCAACATGATTTAAAAATGCATTTTTATTCTCTTTTTCAATAGTTTCCTCCAAACACCAAACAGACAGAGAGAGAGAGAGAGAGCGAGAGAGAGAGAGAGAGAGTGTCAAAGTAACTGTTCAGACAGGAAAAAATATACTAGAGCACATTGTGGTTATAACAATTGCATTAATTCATGCTGGTGCTCTTTGAAAATAGGACAAAAATACATTCAGGTAGAACAGAAAAGCTATAAAGATATCCCATTGTTCTTCATAATGTTCATTTAGAAAAACTTTTTTTTTTTAATACAGAAGAAAGTTAAACAACAGAAGGGGTCAAGAGAGCAAAGCCTCAACTAACATTGGCCAGAATTTTACTGTCCAGGCAACCCAAGGTCCTGCTGGAGTCTGGAGGGATAAATCAACAAAGACCTCATCAACAAAGACCCAGACAGACCTGGCCTTCTCCCAGAGAGGAAGGCAGTGGTAGAACATAGCGTTTCGAAGGCAATGACTAGAACTTCAACCACAGTTTCACTGAACCTTTTGTCCTTGTTTAAGTAACAGAGGCTATATTTCCACGTGTTCAACGAGGAATGCAAAAGGATATGCATTCGACACACTGAAAATAATTTTTGATTGAATTTAGGACAGTAATTTAGAATTGAGTTAAATGTAAACTACACCTTTTTCCATTGAGCTAGTCAGACTATTTTTCCCCCATTAGCTCATGAGTAAAAGGGGAGAAACTGCCCCAGGTGCTGGAGTTCAAATATCTCAGGGTCTTATTCACAAGTGAGGGAAAAAGGAATTCAGAGAGTGACCGCCATCTTGGTGCAGTGGCTGCAATAATGCGGGCATTGTATCGGACAGTGGTGGTGAAGAAAGAGCTGGGCTGAAAGGCAAAGCTCTTGATTTACCAGTCGATCTTCGTCCCTACTCTCACCTAAGGTCAGGAGCTATGGGTAGTGGCCAAAAGAGTGAGATTGAAAATACAAGTGGCTAAAATGGGGTTTCTCTGTAGGGTGGCAGGGCTTATTCTCCACATTCTCGCTGCATTGGAAGGAGTCAGTTGAGGTGGTTTGGGCATCTGACAAGGATGCCTCCTGGGCGCCTTCCTCTGGAGGTGTTCCAGGCAAGACCACCGGGGAGGAGACCCAGGGGCAGACTAAAGACACGCTGGAGGGATTTTATCCACAGGCTGGCCTGGGATTACCTTGAGATTCACTGGGATGAGTTGGTGCATGTTGCTGGGGAGAGGGATGTCCAGACTGCACTGTGACCCTGATCTGGGCTAAGCGGTCAGAAAGTGGATAGATGGCTCTTGGGAGTCATTCCTGGTATCTCCAGTAAAAGCCTAGCCAGTGTTAAGCAGTGCTGTCCTCCTGGTTTCCCAGCAGACTGTGTGATGATAGTCTGCAGACAGGGGAGCCGTCAACCAGCTGAATCCAGCTGTACACCACCAAAGATGGTTGGTCATGTCATCTCTGCTTTTAACTCAGAAAAGCACTGATAAACATTGCACAAGATGAAAATACCCTGAAAGCAAATGGCATGGACAGTCAGCTGCTAAGAGACAAGGATCAGTTTTTTAAGAAAAGGCAGAATAGCTGATGAAAAGTGCTGCCTTTCTAACGGACCGCTGTAGTGTCAGTTTGCAAAATGCTGGCACAAAATTCTCTCTCTCTCTGTCATAGCACGTCAACTTTAAATTAATGAGTGGAAAGGGGGTGAAACTTTAGGAAATTTGTTCAGCTTTCTAATGTGTCCCAAAGAAAAGGCTCATTTTGACATCTGTCCCAACTACAGGAGCTGTGGAGTTGGCAGCAGATGTCCGATTCAAGCAAAAAAAAAAGAAGTAAACACTGGAGTTAATGCTCTCGCAAATCGAATCAAATGTAAACAACATTATGTCAGACCAGTGGATTTTCCCCTGCAGATAGTCTGCTGTTCATTTTGGTTTATCTTGAGCGAGAGCCAGAGGCGAGAGTGCCCGAAACAGCCAGATCCTTCTGCCACCTAGACGAGGAGGTGTTTTTCGGAGCATCTCCGGTGTCCCCTGTGGCGAACGGTGCCGGACTTGAGGGGGTTCGTAACCTAGGAGAGATGTGTGGCACCACGGTACCTGGGACGCACGGCTTTGGCT
The DNA here is from genome assembly GCF_018555375.3 of Anguilla rostrata. Classification (NCBI taxonomy): domain Eukaryota; kingdom Metazoa; phylum Chordata; class Actinopteri; order Anguilliformes; family Anguillidae; genus Anguilla; species Anguilla rostrata. Next base: position 25,773,833 of record NC_057936.1, on the reverse strand, counting down.
AAACGAATGGCGAATGTTCGGCAGCTGCAGCCGCCAGCTGACCTGCGGAGCGGCAGACTGGAACACGGCAGCTTTACACCCCTCCACGGGCCACTTTGCAGCCCTACTGCTTCCCAATTTATACAAGGCTTTGTGCAAGCACCAGACCACTGCCAAGTCGTCTCTGCCTTCAGATTCTTAAGAAGAAGATTGATGGCATGGTCACGATGTGTCTCGTCCCATTGAATAACCAGACTCTCAAACCCCCACGGAAGAAAGTGGCACTCAGTCTTCGTAGCTCATCTTCCATTGCATCAGAGCTGTTTTTTCCATCTTTCTTGCTGCACTGGCACCCTGATTGTGCCTGCTCACTGTTAAATAAACAACATACTTACATGTCCCAGAAGGCAACAATTTTATTTGTTTACTCTAAAAATGTAAGAGTTTTTGCTCGTTTGGTGGTTGATTATGCCAAATGTATTCACACATGTGGAGCACCTTGGGCTACATTCTAGCCTCTGCTGAAAGTAGGTCAGCTGAGCAGGCAATAATTTCATGGAAATCAGAACTGAAATATTTAAATGATGCGATGATCACAGCCATTCTTTTGCATCAAGAATTGCGTTCAGAGGTCATTCCCATTACTTATACAAACATTTTCCCATTCCCGCTATGATTTAAAATCCACAATATCATAATGCACATCACAGGCTAGTGTTGCAAATCAGTTGTGAAGTATTCCTTCCTTTTCCCATAGTGAATAACACCTGGCCATATTCCGCCTTGTTTTGCAGCAGCGGATCCTGTTTTCCTCAACAGAATTGCTCCAGCTCATGTGCGAAGACTCCGGAATCAAGCAGAAGGCGGCTGTCAGACAGAGGCGCGCAGAACAAGCAACGTTAGGTCTGGAGGTTATTATGAATGATGATAGGATGAATCAGGAATGAGTCTGAGTCTGATCTTTTTAACAGACCTGCATCAGAGACGGAGCTGGGTCCAGGGCGAAAAGGAGACCCGCAATTATCCCCTCATCATGCAGCCCTATGCATCCAAAACCCATTTTCAAACCACATAACGGATGCTTCCTTTAACTCAGCCCAAAACCCTACTTTCATTCATTTGTCAGCAGGGCCAAACCACCTGTGTGCCATCACTCATTATGGAAAAAAATAAGGTACTAGTGACAGAAGAAATGAGGCACATGAAGGGAAAGGTTTTGAAGGGGCACTTGGTCAAATAAATTAAAATTTAGATGTACTGGAACTTACAATTGCAGTACATCTAAATACACCGTGACAAAAGAGACATCCTTCTTTTCTTCAGAGTTCAGTTCAGAGTTATTGGAGCTGTTGATCTTATTGTGAAATATATGCCGTGTCCAGTTCTTTGCCAGTGTACAGCGCTGAGTGCAGTCTCAAAACAGGTCTTTGTCACTCATCTCATAACAAAACTGGAAAGAATGCACTCAGTAGACCACCGCCAAAACAGAACAATCTCCCCTCTCATGAATGTATGCAGCAAAAGTCTTGGCAATTCAGTCATTACTTTTCCAGATATGTTTTGTCTGATGGTGGTGCTAAAGAGGAAAGGTCATGGGGTCACCAGAATCAACAGGTTTTTTTTTTCTCTTGGGAACATGAATGTGCCCAGCAAATTTCATGGCACTCTGGCCATTGCTATTTTTAGATTTATCAATACAAAATTGTAAGAGTGTTAGTGTTAACGTAAATCAGGGTCCAAAACACGGTTGTTCCCTGAAGTAATGATCAAGGGGATCTGCCGTTATTTATACATGGTGATAGTGCAATCCTGTAAGAGTAATGTAATATATCCCGTCTAAATTCAGGGGTCACCAAAACCAACGAGTTTCTCCCTTTTGGGAAAATGAATAAGCACAGCAATCATGGAAATCCTGCCGTTACATTTCCAGATACTAAAAAATGGATGGATGGACATCATTACATACCCTCCTTGGCGGAGGTAACCATCTCTTAATCCTTTCCAAGCCCATTCACCATCCAATACCAGCTGTCCATTTTGATTGATCCGAAATATAAGTTTACTGTTGATATAATTACAACATAATAGCAGCTATATAACTGTTTCAGTTATTTCTTAATTATGTAGTATTTTCTGTACCTGCAATTGATTCCTTGCACTTTGTTTTAAATGTAGCTTGGTGATATATCCTGTTCCAATGTTAACATGTCAACATTTGACAGGATAAGCCATCCAATAGCCCAAAGTACACAAGTCAGGTTTAGTATAGTTGTACATTGTGTGATGAATAGTACCATTTAATTGAATGCACCTAGTGTAGTAAATATGTGACTCATATATATTTTCCTGTGAAATGTACTCATTCAGTGTTGAGAATGAAAGATTAGTAGGGAGTAGATGGCTTCTCTGTTGTTTATTTCATCACCTCCTCATTCATGAGGCCACCTAGGGCACAGTGGACAGGGCCTCCTACCGTTATGACAGGGCTATGATCTCACACATATCTTCTTACACTGTTTTCTCTTCTCTTTTTTGGGGGGAGGTGTAAAGACAAATAAGCTCTGTTATTGCTTTTGAATCACTTTTTTCTTTTTTAGCAGGCAACTCCAAAATAAGCAGATTTAAATTTGGCGGTCTTACTGAGGTGAGCTGGATTTCAAGCCCCTGCTGAGTGCTTTCACTGAAGAAAGGGGTCCAGACCAAGGTTACATTGAATGCACATTTTGATATAAGAACCTTACAGAAAGTTTATAGCACTATTTAAACAGAACCCAAATAGATTATATGTAACCCAAGAGAAGTGACCTCAAAACTAGAGTTCAAAGCTGAAGTTTGTTTCCTGTTGAAATCCCTGTACAACTATGTAATGTTTGGCAATATAAGGTATCAGGAGGTCACATTAATGGTACAATAAAAATGGTGGAGGTACAGGTTTCTTAGAAAGTAAGCAACTTACATATGTAATGTAATACAAGACATAGAATGCACAGCTAATACTCCAAACAGATGGATAACGAACAGACAATCGATAATTGGCTATAGCTACCTGCGCTTAGTGAGGTACGCAGCAATGCATTTCAACCAATCCGGTCGTCTTCAGCTGGCGATGACATCATCAAAAAGGGTCAGCCATTACTTCATACATGGGTGCCTGAGGGTGTTATTTGTCTCCTTGCCTATGGACGCTAGCGAGGCACAAAGGCATGGAGCGCGCTCACTGCTGCTTTTGCTGGCACCGATGCAAGCCATTAGCTAGCGTTCAGTTCATCTAAATGAAAACCACACTTTTTGGAAGGCCCGTGGTCCAGGGCCGGCCGGTGAGTTAGGAGCCCTTGGAGGGCAGCTGCTGGGAAGAAGACAGTGTTTTGGGGAACCTGCAGGAAGTCATTGATGGATGAGCCTGAGCTTCACTGGCAGCCAGATATCACGTCTGAGCTTCCTCATTGTGGTGTAGGAAGAACAGATTTTAGAGAGGCCACATTTGCCCTCACAAAAAAAGCACACAACGGCAATTTTCAGGAGTAGCCTTACTTTAAAGCAGGCTTGAAATACTACATTCAGCAGTTTGCTGTTCTGTAAGAGCTGAATTTTTCCACTTATTACTAGTTTTGCTGACCCTGCATGTCATTTTTTTTTTCTACTTGACTGTTTTCTACTGTGCATTTTATTCTTTTTTTTTAAATGAAAATATTTTTGGAAGTAGGGTAATTCTGTCCTTTTTAGCCAGTCTGGAGCTTTGCATTTTTCCGTTTCATATGTTACTAACACGTCGGAGTAGGGGAGCACTGGACGCATGCCCGCCATGATGTAAGGGCAATTTCAAAGCCCCGTTCATCCCACTGCACAACAGAGCATTGTGGGTGACAGACTGAACACCAGCAATGTCCCATAATTTCTCATGAAGTGGGTCGATTTCAAACAGCCACGCGATGCTTGCATGACATGCACAAGATCACTGGCATCGTAAACTGCAGGCCGGCAGTGGAAAGGCTTGTTCAAACATCATTAACACCTTCCTTCCGATGTGAAATACCAAGGAATGTGGTAATCTCTCTCAGTACGGTTAATACCCACTTCTCAGTAATTGCATACTGCAGTGTGGCAATACAATGACAGAAAACAAGCATGAGTGTATTTATATTTTTTTAAATGTCCCAAAATGAATTATTCCTAATTTTCCAATTTAATAAATTGGCAGCTACCTATTAAAGAATGCAGACTTCCACCTCCCCTTCCATTAATAACCATCATTCAACACTGGCACAACGCCGCCCGTGAATGGGTCCACCAGCAGTGTGCATGGGCTCTTTCAGGCCCGAAGGCCTGCATGGAGGGACAAATTAGAGGTCCTGACCCCAGGGCCATTATTTACACATTATAAATCACACCCCTTTAACTGTAACAGTTAGCTCTAACCAGGAACCATCTGAGGTGCTGTTTCCAGTAAATCATCCGTTCGTATTATCCTGAAATTTCACGGATTCAGAAGCGTTGACTACCGAGCTCTTTCTGTTCTGTGTGATTTCCCCTTCACCATATGGAATTACAATGATTATTTTCCTACTCTGAGGTCCAAAAGTAATCCAAATTTGTGACATTATCACAGCTCCCTTTATTTCCTGATCAAACACACCCCCACGACAGCCTGCTTCCCAATTTCTCAACCCAGCTCAGCCAATGTCTGTTTGTGTCACACTGTACATAAACCCCATCAAGCAATACAATGCACTGGCACAATCAAATAGGCGTAAAACTGGAAAGTAGGCTACATTATTTGAGGCAGGGTTTAGACATACATACCACATGTGATTTGCATATGAATTTCTTAGCTGATTAATAAATATAGAAAACATGCCTAGTAAGTATTGATGCCTTCTGTACCTTCGAAGGTAAGGTACCAAATAAATTGTTTTCTAATGCAAATTTGGCATGGATTTCTTTGATAGGTCTTCAGGTAAAGGCACAATGTCTGTCCTCTTTGTGTACTTGATATATACAGGTCGTCAAAAACCCTTTTTAAGCTCCAAATGTATTGTACTGCACTTTAAATTTAAAGTGTACAAACCTTTCTGTGCACAAACGTTTTTTGTAAATTGCTCTGTGAATGCTTTTGTCCTATGTTTTGTCATTTAGGCATTACTAGCTTATCTAATTCTGATGTAACTTCATAGAGGTTGTCTGACTAACTGAATCGTTATTAAAAGCTCCTATAATGAATCAAGCACCATGCACAACAAAGCTTCATGTAATGCTGCACCCAGGATACAGACGACTAACCACAAATCATCTATCGTATCAAATGCTATATATGTTATACTTCATACATCGGATATGCTTCTTCTTCACTCTGCTCTACAGAAGGAAAGCGTTGAGTATCACTCACTTGAGTCGACACCACAGCCGGCAGCTGTTGACACTGTGTCCCTCCATTCCACTCCATCACCATCCCCACTCTCTCCGTACTCTGACTCTACCCCACCCCACTCTCCTCCGCTACTCTACCCCACCCCACCCCACTCTCCTCCCCTACTCTACACCACCCCACCCCACTCTCCTCCACTACTCTACTCTACCCCACCCCAGCCCACCCCACCCCACCCCACTCTCCTCCGCTACTCTACTCTACCCCACCCCACTCTCCTCCGCTACTTTACCCACCCCCACCCACTCTCCTCCGCTACTCTACTCTACCCCACCCCACTCTCCTCCGCTACTCTACTCTACCCCACCCCAGCCCACCCCACTCCACTCTCCTCCGCTACTCTTCCCCACTCCACTTCACTCCACTCCACTACTCTACTCTACTCTACTCATAGTGGGTGAAATGAGTAAGAACCTTGGTTTAACATCTCGCATACAATAGGCTACATTTCTAATAGAAGAGCACCCCCTTCTCTACTCCAGGGCATTCTATTTACTTAAGAAAACTGCCCCCTAATGGCCGTCAACACAACTTTCAACAGTAACCAGGGCCATGTCGGAAACAGCTTACTTGCCTACTGAGTATGTAAGTTGAGTACACTGGATGAGAATGTTGTTAGGTAGGCAAAGTTTTCTCTACACAGTAGTGTATTTAAAATCCCTGGATGATATACTTATTTCCGGAGTTTCCCTAAGTGTATTTGGGAGCACACTTCTGTGGAAGTAAACCATAAATCAGAGAGAAAGAGGCGGGGCCTTTTTATTACAAAGGGGCAGGACGTCAACAAAATACACTAAACAGTAGGCAGTATGTTTAATAGACATATTTTGAGGATGCAGTACAGGAGGCCGTTTTTGGACACGGTCCTAGTTTTCCTGGGAGATTTCCTTTTGAGGAACAAACCAGGCCCTGTCCCACATAGCTTCAGCAGTTTGGTACAAAAAAGCTACACAGTGGTACCTACGGATAAACTTACACTGATAAAAATACACTGAAAACTACTGAATACTGAAAGAATATTTTTTTCACTAAATTTTCTAGATTGTAAACTAACTGCAGGCTGGCCAGATAATGACCTCAACTTTTACACAAATCAAAACCTTTATAATTTGTAGCCTAATTGATAAATGTGTAAACTATAAGTGCTCCATTAAATAATTGCTGCTATAGGATATGTTTATGGAGCACCTATTTTATGTTGCTTGGCCCAGACATTCTAAAAGCAGAGGCTAGACAGTTGTATCTGTTTTCAGGTTTGGGATTAGGGTTTGAGAGGTTTGCTTGGCAAGGTCCTGCAAGAAAAATAAGGGTATTGATAGCAGCAATGTGCAATTCATCACTGGACACTACACTCTATCACAATGCATACTGAATGTAATGTAGAAGTTTGCTTATATACATGAAAACATGTTTGAACAACAATTTTGGGTCAGGTAAAAGTAGTTTTGTTAATTTGTCGCATTATTTTTTGCAACAAATTAACTAAACTACCTTTACCTGACCCGAGAGTGGTTATTTTTGTTTTGGAAAAAAAAGTTTTGTTGAATTAATAAAAAGCTCAAAATTGCAGTTACCCTGGAAACAGCAGATGTATTTGCATTGTTCCTTCATTAAAGATTCTATAAAACTGCTCACATCAGAGAGATAATAGAATGCAGATGTGTTAAATAATGCCATGAAATACACAAGTGCTAATTTTATTATGGCTATACACCAAAAACACTGTAAACACTGACTAGCGCCCATACCAGATGGCTTGTATAACAATTTGAGAAATATAGCTGAAACACGTTTTTAATAAAAATCTAGGTGCAATGTTCCATTGTGTGTATATAAAATAACATTCTGTTCCTTAGGGAAAAGCTAATCGTAACGAGTGACTGCATCCTGGCTGGTAAGCCAATAAGGTCAATGAAGTACGAAATATTGCCGCATCATTGTAATTATTTAATAAAGGATTTGTCAACAAACCATCAAACAGTGTCGATATTCTGTACATGTTAAATTAAATGTTAATTGTATTTTATCTCAACTGTAGTCTTCATAACTGAAATGCAAAACTGCACAATGTAGCCTAATTAGTTGAATGGTAATAATAAAAAATTTTAAAATCGAAGAGAATAAAAAATTAACGTAGTACAACACAAATAGTAGCCTACAACACAATTGCGATGACGTGGTTAGCAATCAGTACGTTTTAAATAGCTGTGGTACAGAATCAATTCAGTTTATAATGATGACATTTTATATTTAATAAAATTGCAATGCTATTGGCTAACCAGCTAAATACAATAATTCAATGAGACAGATATCCTTCTATGGAGATAACCTTTCTCGTAGTAGCCATCCAATGCAATGTTTACTCTATTTGCTGCTCTACTTCCTTGCCAGTGACACTACAGTTATTTGTTTTATGCATTTCTGTCCGTTGGAAGATAAATTAAGGACTTTGTTTACTTATAACAGACAAAAGGCTGTTTGCAGTTACTGATGGCTTCTGGAAGTGTTGATGAGAACACACTTAATGCCGTTTTATGGAGGTTAATAGGCCCAGTCACGGAGCTTTCCAAGAAACAATGCCGACTGGTGTACTCCGCTCTCGGCCACAACTCGGATGTGTGCCTCTTCTTCATACAGGGGGAATTCTTTGCTATGGATGCTCGCTGCGCTCACGCTGGTAAGGTGAAATCAGGCTGCTCAATATAGGCTACGTCCGTGTCGGTTACAATTTAAAAACACAAAATCCACGGAGTGTTTTTACAATCGGTTGTTATTTTACACTAACTTTTAAATAGAACGACAATGTAGCTATATAAAACGTTGTAAATATTAGCGATAACCTTTATATGAGAATAAAAGTAAGATTTACCTCTTTTGCGGTGTTTTGACGTTAAACGCTAAACGCGGAGAAAACCAGACGTTAGGGGTGGCTGAAAGCGCGTGCGTACGTAGGTTACCGGACTCTTTTCCCTGTTTTTTCTAAAAGATGCATTGTGTTACCTGCGGGATATGGAATCTTTATGTACGTATGTATCATTAAAATTTCAACTACTTCCTAGCCCGCCTTGCAAAATCAGCGACACCTCGTAAACACTCAACTACAAACGCTAATTTTAACCATTATAAAATGCCATTCGGTTTACGCTGGCGGGCCGTCTCCGCTGGTTGTCTATCTGGACAAGATGAACGTTGCATATGTTTCTTTTTATTTTAAATGTGGCTAAAGCAGGCACTTTGGAATACGTCACCACGTATATTCCTCCGTATAATAGAAATATAACTAAGGTGAATAGTCTGATACCTTTTGTTGTTGTTACAGTCAATTAAAACCCTTTCACCAGTGCAGTAACCTAAAAAGCAACTGAAAAAGCACTCAAAATCCACTTTGAGTGGTCCTAACTTTGTCTGGTTTTGTGAAACTGCACCAAAATGTGTCAGAAGAGTTGTACAGAACCCTATTTGTGACTATAACAGGGGGCCCACTGTGCGAGGGAGACATTGAAGAGGCTGATGGAGTGCTACAGGTGTTCTGTCCCTGGCATGATTATGACTTCAACATCAGGACAGGAAAGTCACAGACAGGTTTACAGGTGGGCCGAGATTTAGCGATGTTATGACGTGTCCTCACAGGCCAAATGCTATGGTACCTGAGCCAAAGTGTGCGTTTGAGTGTGCGTGCATGTGTGAATGTGTGTGCATTTGTGTGTATGGATGCACATTTGTGTTTGTGTGTTTTCTATAGGTGTACATCGTCTTATACAGCCTACATGTCTAGCTTCTGAGCTTCACTTGTCCCTCTCTATACCCCTAAATGACATTGGTTGAAACAACTCTGTTTGGGAACTGTATTGTGAATTGTACAGTTGTCTGTTCAGAAGCTACGGTAGCTATGGTGATGTTGTAACTGAAGGTGACTTTTGTCATAAAAACATGCCAATTCCTCATGTCCTGTCAATATCCATATGGCTGTAAGTATGAGTTTTATGAGGTTTAATTAACAAAATTAGATGTAAATTAAATTAGTTTTAAAGGTGAGGGGAAACACTTGTCCATTAATTAACTGTGAGGGCAATAGCAAGACATGCCAAGGTGTAGCTTGTCACATAAGAGACTGAACTATAAAAATCCCTATAGCAATACTGCAAAACAACTTGAAAACTTTAAATGAATAGATGCTTCAAGTATAGAAATAGTGATGACATTATGTACTATATTGTCTTGTCTCCATGGGGTCAAGCTGTAATCTGTCTTTTGACCAGCTAATAAATTGTGAACTTCATGCTTGTCTGTGCTGGCATAGAACATGGGCTGATTCTGTTCAGTGAGATTAAAGATTAAATCCCTCCAGTTCCAGCGACTTGTCTTATCACTTTCAAAATTAATGTACAAGCCTGTTCATTCAATTTCAATTGAGCAATCTATTTATGAACAAAAATAATGGCAAAAGTAACAAGTATAAGGCAACAATGCTGAAACCATGCCAAATTGCAAATTAACTTCAGTTTACAAAGTAGACAGACATTGGGCAGCCCAGGGGAGACCAGAAATATGTATTGTATGACACACAGGCAGCAAAACAATTGACAGAAATATAATCTATACTCATGTTTTTTATGTGTTTGTCTGTTTTAGCAAGAAGTGTATGAAGTAAAGGTAGAGGAAGGAGGAGTGTATGTGAAGCATGCCAGTCCACTGTCTCTACAGCCTTTCCCTCCAACTCCGAAGAGCTGAAATTCAAAGCTTCCACAGACTCTTGTGTTCTACATAAAGACCCGGCTCTAACATTCCTGGCTGTGTCTTGGATTTATTTTCAAAAACCCAGGTTGTCACAAGACATTCCTCACCTTATCTGCTGTGGCAACAGCCCTTTTCCACAGGAATCTGGCAATGTAAACATCCAGGCACTATCTAGAGAATCGTCTAGGGGGGATTGACATCACCTTGTCTTGTTTTTTTTTTTCCCCTCAAACTCTGGGACTGAAGCCATTGCTGACAGTGGAAAGAAAAAGTGATTGGAGGTTTCGCTTTGATCGTGACAATCGACTAGACACTCAACGTTTATTATATATCAGCCACTGTTCAACTTTAGGACTCTTAATTAACCTTCTTTAGTACATGGCAAAACCTCAATCTAACAACCATTAAAGGATCTTCAAAAATGAATTTTTAATGGAAGATTTTTGTATTGAAGAATTAAAATGCTGTAGATTTGACGAGTCTCAAAGCAAATGTATCAGCAAAGGTTAGCAACAATGTCCTTTATGCAAGAAGCAACTTGAGTTTCTTATTGATATGTCAAAAAAGATTTTACTGAGGCATTATATTTTGACTTGAAATTATTTTCTTTTTAACAAATAAGCTTTTAGTAATAATGCATTTTTTCAGACTGTTGAACAAAGCAAATATGTGCATCATAACATTCACCAGTGCTTATCTAACTAGCTGTTCACTAAAGACTGAAAAGGCAATGAAAAAGTGTTAAGAGTTTGACTGGATTGAACTCCAGCAGAGCAGGACAGAAGCACAGAAATCCTGCATTGGATGTTAATCTGGTGTCCTACCGGCTGTTTAGCTACACGCATCAAGTGTAAATACAATTGGTTTTTGTCCAGTGGTCTTTTTCTGTTTGTTATGTTAAAGGCCTCCATAAAATGATACCTCTGTGTTTCCCTTTGGTATTTGTGTAGCCATTTTTAACCCTGGCAGTGGGGCTGAAGTGAGATGGAACTCCGGCCAGTAGGGCTTTCCTGGAGCAACACAGGGAAACACAGTTTTATTGTTTTGCTATTATTTTATTGGTTTGGGAACTGGGCTGGTGACCTAAAGGTTGCAGGTTCAATTCCCCTGTAGCACAATGCCCTTGTACCCTTGAGCAAAGTGCTTAACCTGCATCGCTTCAGTATATATTCAGCTGTATACTGTAAAAACTGAGAAAGATGATTAAGTTGCCCTGGACAAGAGCGTCTGCTAAATGTAATGTAATTTTTTTTCCCCCTTATAATCTGGCAAACAAATTGGCACGCCTTTTCTTTCTTCCATTTTCACACATGTACATGTTAAAGCTGCTGGAAAAAAAGGAAGTAAAAGTGAGTAATATCATTTTATTTTATTTTTTATTTTCCTCCTCACACCTCGTTTGTTCTGTGTTGTGTGTTGAGAGTCTTTATTGGAAAAATATTTGTCTGCCATGTGGACACATATCTAATAATTCAATACATAGAGAATAATGTGCCAAGACAGTTGAGACGCAGCCGCGGCTTGTCGGTAGAAGAATCACATTTTATTGGCTCTGCCGTGTATAGCTCGTGTGGTTTTTACAGATGTTTAGGAGGCTTTGAAAGCGTCGCTCTTATTGGTTATTGTGAACCGTTTGGAGAAACCTTGTCTGCCATTTGCAAAACTGCCATTCATATTAATGCAATATTTTGCCGACGCTACTGTTTTACGGTTACATTATCTGCCTGACTCCAAATGTTAACAATCACTGTGGTGATAGTGGTTCTGTTTTACTCCTAGGTTTTCTGTGATTATTACTGTAAGTAGTGAGCTGAATTATACCTATTGTTCTTTACTTTGGTTGTCCTTCTCTGCTTGGTGCTAAGTTTCCTGACTAACATATTGTTGGTTTTATAGTTTGTGATCAAATAAATATATTTCCCCAGCCCCTTTGGGATGTTTCATGAAGTATGGCTTAACGCAAAATCAAGTTTACAACAGGTTTATTTACAGCACCTCAAAAACATTTTAATAATGTCCCTTCAATACACAATGTACACATAAATCGGCACAAAAATATTAAAAAGGCGAGATAAGTCATGCAATACATGTTACATAATGATTTCGGCGGAGATATGAGGATTTGTTTTATATTTATATTCAGATTTATTTTTTCATAGTGAAATGGAAACCACACAACTATCCAAGAGAATGGTCATGGTTATTTAAAAAAAAAAAAAAAAAAACCTAAATATGATTTTTTTGAGGATGTCCTGAAATAAGTTAAAGTCTCCGAGAGATTTGCCAGACAGCAGTGGAGAAGACAGATGCTAACGCGTCTGTTAACAGCAGAATCAACATCAATAGCCAAATTGTGACTTAACTCCGGTCCTGCATGGCAACAGCCTAGAAGCTCTTCTATGGCTTGCCTTTGAAATCCTCTATGTTTGAAGACTTGCGGAGAAAAGTCTTGATTGTATAGATATATACGTATTACATGTGAATAATATATTCGGGTTGATTAGGCGTGAATAGCATTCAAGTTTTATTATGAATAAATTCAGAATCACCACACACAGCGAAAGCAATCACTATCAGGGTGTGTATATTTCATATTTCAAATTATACACAGACAAAAAGAAAGTTGGATCTTCAGGACCATTTCATTGGCATATAATGTACAGTTCAACCAAAGAGTGATGGGGATGAACTCAATCATAATTACAGAGACTTAAATAAGCCTTGAATCTTTAAATTATTGTAAATAGAAAAAGTGAAAGAAAACTAGTCTGACTTTTTTCATCTTGAAATGTATATCCGAAAAAAAGTGTTTTCCATTAAAGTTTTGGTCAAACTCTAAAGCAATCCAAAGGTCTTATTTTCTTAACGGAACTGAAGTACTCACTGTGAAGATGAGAAATCGACGTTTAGAGTTGCCCCTCTGAACTCTGTAAACATACTCTGATTTAATTGATAAGGTCCATCAGTCACCACTGCTGCGGCAAAATACCTTCCGAGACTCTTATGCACTCAAGGGAAACTGGGGCAATTGAAGGTCATTTTCTGAGTTGTGTTATTTAAAATAAACAAAATGGTCAAATCATACCAAGGAGTTAGTCAGGACGTCAGTAATTTCTGTTAGAGTTGTAACATTAAGATATCACATGTAATATCATCTTAAGAATACATCAGCAAGAACAGTGAATGACAGATATGGAACATTATTGGGAGGAAGCAAAACTATATGTAGATAAATATTGTTTTTCGTATGTACTGCATGCAGTACCATTATGCAATTAAAAATGTGGAGGTTATTGACCTAATGTAAAAAATGTTCTCTGCAAAGTTATGTGTGTTTTACTTGTTGGTTGTCATGTACAGGAACTCATCCAAATTACATGTGAATCTTACAAAGCTCATATGTACTAGAGGTTAGCTCAGTTCATTATGGGAAGTAGCCAATTTGATATAGGATCCTATAATAAATTAGTCTGCCCTTTTGGACATTTTTGTCAGGGCACTCAAGTCAACATTAACAATACTATTGCACTTCAAGTGACAAAGACACCAACAAAAACAATATACAGTCAAGTAAGCATTATGATTAGTCTAGCTAATTCTCCATGATACAATTCACAAGATTTCTCTACAGAGAAAATGTAGGACTGATCCAAGTTAAGGTCAAAATGGGGCTCAGGATTAAGGGAAATGTGTTTCCTCTCACAAGCTACTTTCAGTCCCAGGTCTTTCATACCCCTGCATCTGTTTAGTCTACTAGTGAGATCCATTTTGTTAAGGGATACTTGTCTCTGAAAAAGCCCGATTGCACATTGCTGTCAGAGTTAGGGTTGGCTGTATTCCAGTCGGCACTGTTAGCACGTACATTTAAAATGGGATCAAAGATGCATCTCATCCTGACTCCGTACACTCTAATAATACGTCTTTCTTTAGCAGGACGACAGGTTTCACGCTTTTGTAGCGGATGCCCTGCTACTGTGATGGCAGACGTGTTTCAACATGGAGCTTATGTTCTTTTAAATTTCATGAGGCCTTCTAAGGAAAGTATTATATCTTGTGTGGGAAAATATGTAAGAATCTGGAATGCAGTTTATATAATGAATAGAAATCATGAATCTCATAAACTAGTAGTTGTGTCCACTCTGTAAACTGATCTTTTGACTCAATGCAATGTGATCCAAATTAATCTGTTTTGCTCTGTACATGATGGGTATGTGATGGTAATAGTAGCATTGCTTTTGAGTCTTTTGGCTCTGTTTTCAGGGAGACACATTCTCAGTGGATGTCGGGAAAGCATTCATGTCCAACGTCACCAAGTCGTTTGAGCTTGGGATCTCTATCTTTCATTTTTGTGAGGACATCTTCATCTTCACCTTCGTCACCATACTTATCCCTTATGGACAAAGTATTTTTTTCTGTAAAAAGGGACAAACAGGAAAATAGTAAATATTTCAGTAGAAATTTTCCATTATTAATTATGAACAGGATTGTAAACTTAACTGTGAAAGGAACTGTGAGCCAGAAAAAAATTTGTATGTCATTTATATGCTGGATTTCTTCTTAGTACTGAAGGTATGTTTTGAGTTTTTGCCATCACTAAATTCAACATTGACAGGAACTCACAGCTTACCGAACAATAATTCTACTGAGGAAGCTGTGTCCTGGTTTGAGTTCTCCTTCTGCTGGAAGTACTGCTGGTCCTGCGACTCTGGGTTCGGCTCTGCTGACTTGAAGGGTAGGCGACCACTCGGGGCTCCCCTCTGCTGACCTGCACCCCTCCTGCCTCTCTCATGTCCTGAGCCACCTGAGCCAGAGTTTGGGCAGGGTTGGTCTGCAAGCGCTGGAAAAGGCTTTCCCGAGTCACCGGCCTCTCTGGGCAGGCGAAAGTCAACGCCACCCCAGAATCAGGCTTCATCTCCCGGGAGAATCCGTCTGAGGTACCATCAAAGCAGCGCCCGATCGCAATCTCCTTGGCCACTCGGGGGTTCTGGTCTGTGACTGTGTAGATACCGTAGTTGTGACCGAGCGGGTCAACAGGGGCCAGCATGTTGAAGGCAAAGCTTTCGTTGTTCTGCACAACGGGAGGGTGCTTAGTGAGGTACTCCTGCAAGAGGTTGTTGACGCCTGCTCGTCGGCAGTTGCCCTGGGGGAGAACTGTGATGAGCGACCTGTCAACAATGTCTTGATCAAAAAGCATTCCGCTGCACTTAAATTCCAGGCATGCGGCGGAGGTGTTAGCCACATGCATGTCTCGGGTGCTGCGGATGTCCCTGATGCCATAGAGCTGGCCTCTCGTCGCAGGGTGAGAGCCGCCAAAGTTCCGTGACCTCACCATGACCTCGTTGGGCCCGTTAATCTTCACCTTGATGTAACAAGCTCGGAATTCCTGGGGATTTGGCCACCAAGCAAGGTAGTCGCCAGTCCATGTTGTCAAGTCACTCTCCTCAAACGGAACCACATTGTACTCATACTTGTCCTTCTCCACCCGAAAGAAACGGAAGTGATTGGCATCGATGGGTGCATTTTCACAGGCTATTAAACTCTGATAGGGGTATATTGGCCCATTTGTTTCATCAAAATTATTCGGATTAGGCTTTGGCAAATTTATTTTGAAAGCAGTTTTCTTGAGAGCAGGATCCTCGTGGTCTGATCGCCTGTAATCTATTTTCTTCAGGCATGTCTGGGTTACTCCAATGATATTGGGATTCATTTTGGGGGCTGAGGGAGCTGCTTCTAGTTCTTCTCCTCCCATTATAGCTGTAACATAGGCTGTGTAAGCATCAGGTCTCTGAGCATCACAGAAGGCTGGCAAGCAGGCCCCATTTTGTCCAGTGATCACACTGTCAAATCGGCCCCACGCCCTTGGATTAGCAGAGTATCCAGGCTTGGGCTCCAGATTGATGAGGTTTATGACAACTCCTTCAAGCTGCTCATTGGGCAGAAATTTGTCACTCATGTATGCCCGTACCTTGACGTAGCAGCGGCGGTTTTCCGGCACATCCAGGTTGAACAGTCTACGCTCCCTGATTTCCATGTTCCCAATGAGGAAAGTGCGCTCCTCCCGCTTGCTTCTTCCATTCCCGCCACCAGTGGCCTGAGTGTAGTGAAAGTCACTCTCTTCCTCCCAGATGCCTGTTTCCGGGTTCAAGGACCACAGCTTCATCTTAGGAATGTGCTCTGGCATTTTAACATGCTCGGTGTCCAGAAGCACCTGTACAGCCCCAGCCCCAAGGGCTTCCTGGTTGCTTTCGTCTCTGAAGTCAACAGAAAACATCCCATAGGTCCTGAGCGGAAACATATCTCCTTCATTGTTGACAAAGTTGAGGTCTCCTGGTGCAGCAGGTGCTGTGGTGATGTTCCTGGGGTCAAGGAAAGTAACGCTGGCTTTTACAGTGCCCTCGTAAACCTCCCCGCTGTTCTTGTGAAACGAATTCGGAGGTATGACTATCTGGCCAATGGGATCCTCATCTTTGATCTCTCCCAGGTAGATTGTGTTAGTCTCGGCTGAGTTGATGTCAACAGGTTCCTGTTTCCGCATCACCTTCACATCATGGTAGACAGCACCCCCCTTTCTATCGAAGATGAAAACCTTGACGGTGTCGATGAACTTCTCCAGCCGGTCCACAAAGTTCACCACCAGCCTCTCGGTGTCGGGGGACACCTGGACGGTGAAGCTCCCCTGGTACCCGGTGGTGCCCACCCTCTCTTTCCCAATGTAGATGTGGCCAAAGCGCAGGGGCTCCCCGTTGTCCGCGGCGACCACCCTGCCCCGCACCAGCACCTTGGGCTCCACACATTTCTGGCAGCCGCACTCGGTAACGGCACGAATCGGCAGGATGTAGCTGCCGCAGTTGATCTCCCGGGTTTCCAGGCGCTTCACCCCACAGCAAAAGCTGCTGCCGTCTCTGCAGCGCAGGTCATAGTCCAGCGATCCCACACACTTGTTATGGGGGCAGCTCCCAGCATCATAGAACCTGGAGTTAGTTCCTGGCTGCACGCAGTCTATTGGCAGCTTGACTAGGTGACTTTCGGGGGTGGGTACGCAGGCAGGTGTGCCTTTAGCTACAGGACATAAGATACAGACAGTTAGCATTAATGTCTTTGACGTAATCCTTGAACTGTTAGATTTTAGTCTCCAGTTTAGTCCCAACAAAAAACATATGCTTCAAACTTTCTGCCTACATCATGAAAATTAGGCATGTACACATGAACATCGGCTTAACGCCATAGGTCTTGTGGTGTGTCAGGTGGTTAAGAGCTATGAGAATTGCTCTTGTGAACATCTGCGAACTGTCATTAAATTCAAATTAAACCGGCAAACTAAATTCCTAGCAAGTCATAATTCTTTTTTTTTTTTGGGAACAGAATGGCTTTAAATGCCAGGCTTCACAAGCCCAGCCAACAGTCAGTAAAAATATTACTTTCAAACAACAACATATTCCAGAAGCTGTTTCTTGCAGGACCACGTGTTTTTCCTTTGAATTAAAGCTGCAAAACATTGATCTTTTTGGAAGGCTATTCAGTGAACCGACTATATTATCAAATCCAAGAAGACATTTTTTCAGTGGTGAAAAACTAGTGTTTATTTGATCCACTTAAATACGTTCCAAACGAAACACTGGAATAAAAAATCTCCCTGTGTTAAATGACAGAAAATGTTTAGCCAAAACCCAGGGAAATTAAAGATGGGGTGCCAATGCACTCTTGCTTGACCTATGCCATGCTTTCCAACACTTGCGACTGTTCAAAATGGTACTGTACCATACATGGCTTCACTTCAGACAAAATATGTTCACCACTTGGCAGGACACTGGAGCGGGTTGTTGAAGATTCAAACATTTTCAAACACTCTGCCAAGGTTCATTTATTACCTTTCAGTCAAATATGCGCACAAACATTGTATTATAATCAGTCAAGTATTTTCCATAAAGTTGAAACTTAAAAAAAACTAGCCAATGAATCGTCAGAAAACTGGTCAAATGAATTGATGTGGCCTATAGAGAGTGCATATGAGTTTTCAGCTTCTTTGACCCATGCACAGCTGAGAAGACATGACCCTTAAAATGGCCTCTGACTTTTAAATTGTTGTGACTCCTATTCAATAAGCGCACTCAAAATCCTGTGGTTGTGATATACTACTGTTCCAGTAGCCTCTACAACTCAGTCCAGAAGAAAGTTACTCAAAATGACAGGTCTGTGTGTGTGTGCGTGCGTGCGCATGGGTGCACGTGTGTGTTGGCACGTGTGCATGCATGTATGTGTGTGTATGTGTATATGTGTGTGTGCTATGTCTGTTTTACTTTAGTCACACTGCAAACACAGGGAAGGTAATGTTACTCATGTTAGTAATGTGTCTTAGCTTTTGCTATAGAGTGATTATTGGTGGGAGGAAAAAACAACACAGTATTCTCTGTTAGTCTATTGCATAAGTCAGTTCACTCACATCCCAAGAGGAAACCAGAGAGAAAGAATAACAATTCATAACAATAAATTACTTTTTTTGTCAGCAAATTATTCCATGTATGACATAATGGTTTAGTTTGCAGTCCAATAATCAGAACATTTTTCAAAAATAAGCAGATCATTGCTGATGGAGGGAAGAAGCTAATCATCGCAGGAGCTACTACTGTACAGGTTATTAATTGGGGGGGTGGGGGGAGAGCTTTTCCTGTACATCTAGTGTATATGATATGATCTTAAATCATATCCCTCTCCCTCTGAGAATAACTGTCTGTCCTCGTACAGAAGTTTAAAATGCAAAAAAAGGAGAAAGAAAAAGAAAAAAGGAGGACACGGCAATTACTGCGGTTTTAGCAAAACAGGCTGATAATATTCTATTCAGCGCTGCAGCGTTCCTCGTTTTATTCACTGGACCGCTTTTCAAATCCTGCTGTGACTGAAAAGCATTACTGATCCTTCTCAGGAAACCCTGGGCTGATGACTTTAGCACACTCCTCAGCAGACCCTTTTGGTCAATCTATATATCGACTAACAAGCATCAAGGGATTTTGCTCAATGTGTATCTATCCCTTGCGGATGTGGAAACGCATACTTGTCTGACTTGACAAAAAAACAGAAAACGGATTTATTGGGAATCTTGAATTTCTCTTCAATGCGCACAGCTCTGGAGAATGGGGGTTTGTGGTTTTGCAGTATCTGGGGAAATCTCTTGGCAAAAATAGAAGAACAAAAAATCTTTGTTTGGAAAAGGTTCATTTCCACTAATGTAAACACGCACAGGCATACAGACACACACACACAAACCTTACTCTTGTGCACATTGTTATATATCGGAGTCCTGATTTTTTATGCTCTTCATTTCTTTGAGGTCTTATTTTCTTCTAATAGACCCGGTACATTTGCCGTTATCTATTTAGTTCAATTTAAGCTCTCCTGTGTAACTTTTATATATACAGGTATATATGAAGTTAATGACAACTGCACCCACCAAGTACGGTGACAAAAGCTGGAGAGGACTTAATGCTCCCTGCCTCGCTGGTGGCCTTGCAGTGGTACTGTCCGGTCTGCCCTGGCTTCAGGTCTCTCAGAATAAGGTCTTCTGCATACTTGTACATGCTGCGATCCAGCAGCGTTCCATTGTGGTACCTGAAAACAAAACGAAACAAATCTTGTGATCAGATTCATTTTGCATCCGCAAGACCGGGAGACGGAGCCCCCAGGCCAAGCCGCACGCATAAATGCATCAACCAGGCGTGTATCTGTTTTCATGTGGCGTGTTTATTTCTCACCAGAGAAAAATCACTTATTATATCAAGTAATAAATCGGGTTTAATAATGGTAAGCTGCTTTGCAGTGTTTCTGTTTGGCTTTTGGATTGTGCTCTGGCAGATGTACAAGCATAGACCTGCATAGCCTCACCAGTAGTATTTGTCGGGGACCGGCGTCCCGGTGGCCTTGCAGCATAGCGCCGCGCGCTGCCCTTCATACCGCACCTTGTCCTCCGGGTGCTTCTCCATGTACGGCTTCTCTGTAGAGCGACGGACCGTGCAAAGGTAAATCCCCCAGCCTGTTCTGCTTAACAGCTATGAATGTGCCACTGAGGCCTCGGGTGGTGTTAAAACCTAGGATCTAATCGTGCGCATAATTTTGAACCAGTGTGGGATGTACAGTAGTCCTCATTAAACATTACTGTTGTGGGATTGAGCTGCTGGCCTCAGTATTCTTGCTTTAAGTACTTCAGGAATCCCTTAAAAAATACAGCCTTTTATCTCTCCAGTGGCCCTTGTTTAATGTTCTGTTTCCCACAGTCTGGACATTGCGTATGAGTGTCTACATAGACCAGCCTCAGAGGTCAAGACACCTGGCAGGCTAGCCTTTGGTGATATCATTAGAAGCTAAAGCTTTCCTGCAGAACTCACCGGATGACTTCATGACCACCCGGACCCAGGATGTTCCGGTGCTGTTGCTGGATGTTGTCACGGCGACGGGGGAAAACTTCTCCCTCTGAATGGAGACCAGGGTCGGAGTGCCGGAGCACACCCCCGGGACAGTGAAGAGACCCCTGGCGTCGGTTTGGGCGAGGACGAGCTTGGGCTGGCTGTCCAGGGTGATCCGGGCTCCGGACACGGGCACGCCGGTCGTTCCCTTCACCTCGCCACGCAGCAGGTGACCCTTACACACGCAGCGGCTGCAATCATCGCTGGGGCGGCCCTCAGAGCACACTCGCTGGCACACCGCTACACACACAGACACACACACACACACACACACACACACACAAACGCACACACGCACGCACACACAGACACACGCACACACACACACAGACATACACACATGCACACACAGACGCACACACACACACACCGACATGCACAAACGCACACACACACACATATAGACACACAGACATACACAAAGAATTTTCTTATTTACTGATTATTTCAGGGCTATTCTACTGGCAACCCAAGGCCAATTAATTACTCTTGGTTTTCTTACTGTTCAATCATTGAGAAAGAATTTTAAAAATTATGACTCTTAATATACATAAAAGACTGTGCAACTGTACAGCGTTCATGTAGCTCCCACCAGTGAGAGAACAACAAACGAAAGCTATTAATATTTTAACAATGCTTTGATGATCGTTGAATCCACACTACTTATTCATACGTTGTTTAACAAAGGATTATGGCTCGCATTTTTCTCATGGCATATGTTTTACAAATGGCTTATTGCACTTGCATTAAAAAAAAAAAAAATCTAGTCTCCATGAATAAGTAATTGTAGGACCTTTGACTACAGCTGTCATTATCAGCCCTCCATAGATGCGGGGAGCATGTACTGGCTGGCACACGGTACCTGGGCAGGGGGGTTTTCCACACTTCTGGAGCTCTGCAGAATGTCCCACGCACTGCACGCTGACGGAAGACCTCAGGCAGGTCCGCCTCCTGACCCTTCGGCCCTTGCCACAGGTCACCGAGCAGACGCTCCATGGGCCCCAAGGGCTCCAATCGGCTTCATGGTCAACAGGGAAGGGGGGATGGAAGGGGAACAGCTTTAGAGAGCAGACCCCAGCACACTTTTGGCCTCTGAAGGTCTGGAGCATTAGTGGTACCCTTCCATTGAGGAGAGTGGTTATTAATAATAATAATAATAATAATAATAATAATAATAATAATTCCTGTCAGGGCTGCAGGAGGTTCTGAAGCCTATCCCAGCATGCATTGGGTGAGAGGCAGGAATACACCCTGGACAGTTCGCCAGTCCATCGCAGAGCACACGCACAATTTGCTTTTATAACGCACAAAGTGCTTTAGCACTTTACAGTGTGAAGGGAACTTGCCTCAACCACCACCAATGAGTAGCACCCAGCTGGGTGATGCACGACAGCCATTTTGCGCCAGAACGCTCACCACACATCAGCTATCAGTTATGCACACTGGAGCATTCTGGGTAAAGTTTTACACTGGCAGACGACTCTGATCGAAGCCTTGATCCACGGGTCTGCCCAACGTGAGTGATGCGTGCGGCTAATTGAAAGCAGCACACGCTACAAACAGTCGGCACGGAAGGAATAATCACGTTCCACAGCTGTTTTCATGTGTGAATGTGAAAACTGCCAACGCACGAGCCGCTCAGATTTGTAATGTCTTCCTGCTGCTTTCTTGTAAATCTCTCGTGTAGGTTTCAAATTTAAATAGTCGTGTAATTTTATTTTTTGACGTTTTAAGGTCATGTGCGTTGTGCAATGCTGCTTCTCTGCGAGACCGCGGTGCCATGACCGCTGTGAGATCCAGCCTCAGAGGACTGATCCTGGATCAGAATAACATTGTTTTTACTTTAGATTATTGGGGCTATAATTAGGATGTGGACAGGCCGACCTTCCATGTGTTGTCACAAGGCAGAAAACACTTAAATCTGATAGTATTTCTGTCGAATAGAATTTCAGTGCAAAGGTTTCAATATTTCAAAGCGACATGAAGTAAACCAAAACTTATATTGCTATAATTTAACATGAGTGTCTGAACTGGCAGTCAAGCCTGATCACACGATTCTTGTCAACAACGTAGGCCTCTGCATAACACAACCAACTAGCTAGCCTGATTGCAATGCATTAAATGTCTCTAGGTCAATATGCTGTACAAAATCTCTACGGTCAAAATAACCGTACTGGCAAACTATAGTGATGTCTGGCTAGCTAACTTAATTAAATATGACTTTATAGATACTCTAGGTGATCTTAGCAACTTGTAACAAAAAAAAAAACACAAACAGATTTTTTAAAGTCTTAAGATCACAAATAAGTGATCTTGTATTTGTGATAAAAATATGTGAATGTTCCTAATTGAACATTTTAATGCTGGTGTAACAACCGCTTTTGGTAACTGAAATCAGTGGAGTTCTAGAACACAGTCTGGTGCTGTGAACATGATAGCAGTCCATTTCTCCCTTTCAGAATATACTGTGTGACCATGAGAATCGCATAAACAAAAATTACCGGTGACTACTTGCTACTTGCTACCAGTGTAATACAGTAGAGCACAGAGTTATACCGTCCTCAGAGCTCAATGCAGGCTACTGCCCAGCCATCATCACACTGAGAAATTTCCAGAAGGGAGAGTAAAGTCGTTACCTCGGCATGGAGGGGTGGTGCACTCCCGCCTCTCGGTGTGAGGGCCCTCGCAGGGTGGCGAGAGCAGGCGGGTCTGGGGTTCCTTGCTCACGCACTTTCTCTCACGCACCTGGATGCCCACGTCGCTGCAGGCCGTGGCCGAGCAGGCGCCCCACGCCGTCCAGTCCGTCCAGTAGGCCTGCACTGAAAACACGCGGAGGAGCAAAGGTGAGCTCGGGTTTCATAAAGCCCAGGCGAGCTCAGGTGTTATAAAGCCCAGCTGAGCTCAGGTTTTATAAAGCCCAGGTGAGCTCAGGTGTTATAAAGCCCAGGCGAGCTCAGGTTTTATAAAGCCCAGGTGAGCTCAGGTGTTATAAAGCCCAGCTGAGCTCAGGTGTTATAAAGCCCAGGTGAGCTCACCAGTGAGCTTATAAAGCCAGGTGAGCTCAGGTGTTATAAAGCCCAGGTGAGCTCAGGTGTTATAAAGCCCAGTGAGCTCAGGTTTATAAAGCCCAGGTGAGCTCAGGTGTTATAAAGCCCAGGTGAGCTCAGGTGTTATAAAGCCCAGGTGAGCTCAGTTATAAAGCCAGGTGAGCTCAGTGTTATAAAGCCCAGGTGAGCTCAGGTGTTATAAAGCCCAGCTGAGCTCAGGTTTATAAAGCCCAGGTGAGCTCAGGTGTTATAAAGCCCAGGTGAGCTCAGGTGTTATAAGCCCAGGTGAGCTCAGGTGTTATAAAGCCCAGGTGAGCTCAGGTTATAAAGCCAGTGAGCTCAGGTGTTATAAAGCCCAGGTGAGCTCAGGTTTTATAAAGCCCAGGTGAGCTCAGGTGTTATAAAGCCCAGCTGAGCTCAGGTGTTATAAAGCCCAGGTGAGCTCACGTGTTATAAAGCCCAGGTGAGCTCAGGTGTTATAAAGCCCAGGTGAGCTCACGTGTTATAAAGCCCAGCTGAGCTCAGGTGTTATAAAGCCCAGCTGAGCTCAGGTTTTTATAAAGCCCAGGTGAGCTCAGGTTTTATAAAGCCCAGGTGAGCTCAGGTTTTTATAAAGCCCAGGTGAGCTCAGGTTTTATAAAGCCCAGCTGAGCTCAGGTGTTATAAAGCCCAGCTGAGCTCAGGTTTTTATAAAGCCCAGGTGAGCTCAGGTGTTATGAAGCCCAGGTGAGCTCGGGTTTCATAAAGCCCAGGCGAGCTCAGGTGTTATAAAGTCCAGGTGAGCTCAGGTTTTATGAAGCCCAGGTGAGCTCAGGTGTTATGAAGCCCAGGTGAGCTCAGGTTTTATGAAGCCCAGCTGAGCTCAGGTGTTATAAAGCCCAGGTGAGCTCAGGTGTTATAAAGCCCAGGTGAGCTCAGGTGTTATAAAGCCCAGCTGAGCTCAGGTGTTATAAAGTCCAGGTGAGCTCAGGTTTTATGAAGCCCAGGTGAGCTCAGGTGTTATAAAGCCCAGGTGAGCTCACGTGTTATAAAGCCCAGCTGAGCTCAGGTGTTATAAAGCCCAGGTGAGCTCAGGTGTTATAAAGCCCAGGTGAGCTCAGGTGTTATAAAGCCCAGGTGAGCTCAGGTGTTATAAAGCCCAGGTGAGCTCAGGTGTTATAAAGCCCAGGTGAGCTCAGGTGTTATAAAGCCCAGGTGAGCTCAGGTGTTATAAAGCCCAGGTGAGCTCAGGTGTTATAAAGCCCAGGTGAGCTCAGGTGTTACAAAGCCCAGGTGAGCTCAGGTGTTATAAAGCCCAGGTGAGCTCAGGTGTTATAAAGCCCAGGTGAGCTCAGGTGTTATAAAGCCCAGGTGAGCTCAGGATTTATAAAGCCCAGGTGAGCTCAGGTGTTATAAAGCCCAGGTGAGCTCAGGTATTATAAAGCCCAGGTGAGCTCACGTGTTATAAAGCCCAGGTGAGCTCAGGTGTTATAAAGCCCAGGTGAGCTCAGGTGTTATAAAGCCCAGGTGAGCTCAGGCGTTATAAAGCCCAGGTGAGCTCAGGTGTTACAAAGCCCAGGTGAGCTCAGGTGTTATAAAGCCCAGGTGAGCTCAGGTATTATAAAGCCCAGGTGAGCTCAGGTATTATAAAGCCCAGGTGAGCTCAGGTGTTACAAAGCCCAGGTGAGCTCAGGTGTTACAAAGCCCAGGTGAGCTCAGGTGTTATAAAGCCCAGCTGAGCTCAGGTGTTATAAAGCCCAGGTGAGCTCAGGTGTTATAAAGCCCAGGTGAGCTCAGGTGTTATAAAGCCCAGGTGAGCTCAGGTTTTATAAAGCCCAGGTGAGCTCAGGTGTTATAAAGCCCAGGTGAGCTCAGGTGTTATAAAGCCCAAGTGGATGCTGCACATCAGTGGGGTTTGGAATGAATGTTATCCTCTACACTGCAAGGTGCTTGAAGATGAAAAGGCCAATATTAATGCAATCCAACACTGTTCTTTTTTATTAAAGGAGAGCAGACAGTCTGCCCTCCTTTCATCTATTATTGTTTTTTTTATATTCTATTTAGACACAGAAAGAACAGAACAGCACAGAATGTTCCATCGGGTTGTGCGGGTAGTGGGGTGGGGGGGAGATTTCAAATACCCAACCACATGCCACGTGCCAGGATTCGTATATGGCAAGGCTGCCAAACCCTGTTTCTGGAGATCTACCATCCTGCCGGTTTTCATTCCAACCTCACACCTCGTTCATCAGCTAGAGGTCTCGCTGAGCTGCTAATAAGTAGAATCAGGTATGCCAAATTGGGGTTGAAACAAAAACCCCCAAGACGGTACGTCTCCAGGCGCAGGGTTGCGCAGTCCTGGTACACGGGTTCAAAGCTGGCCGCCCTACGAACGGCACCACGCTCCCCCACCTCCCCTTCCTGTGCGCGTTCTTACGACGAGCGGTGGGCGAGCCGCGCTACCTGGCGGGCACTGGAATCGCACGTGGTAGTTGGAGCAGAGGCGGCCGTATGGCTGCTCGTTGTTGATGCACCAGAAGCCCTTATCCAGGCTGGAGTGCACCACCTCCCCGGTGTCGGCGGCCTTCACCCAGTCGCTGGTCCTGGCCTCCATGGCGACGGGGCGCGTGCACACCCTCTCCCGGTAGTAGAAGCGGATGGCCTCCAGCCTCTCGTAGTCTCCGTTCCCCCCGGGGTGGTCGATGTTGAACCAGGACGTCCACTCGGTCAGCCCTGCGTGAAAGCAGCAGAGCGGTTTTTTTTTCACAGACAGATGCCAGTCAGAACTCCTCTGCCCGGGGAGGGGGTTCCCCCTGAGAGATGTCGGGGCGCTCCGCGTGCCGCGGGATCGGCTCGGGGTGTTCGCTCGGGGGGAAATACCTCGCGGCAGCTCGGTGGCGGCGCGCCCCGTATTTTTCCTCAGAATTATTGATTGCGTCATTTAAAAGACACTCCAGGGAGGCGTCATAAGGAAAGTCTGTAGATTTATGGGAGGAAGTTGTCAGGAAGTTAGCTGTCACAAGGACAGTGTAAATCTACACCCAATGACTCTTGCTGCTGGATTAAAAACACTTGCAGTATTTCTAAAAAATAACATTATATCCTTTCATGCTTTCAGTCTTAGCCACTGTTCCTACGCTATAAAACCTTATTGTCTAGATCTCCAGTAGTGATTGTGGAAATTATCTTGATTATTCCTTAATCAAGACCATAGACCACGTAGACCATACGTAAGAAAAAGGCTACGTTCCAGGCTAAATTGGGCTAAATTCTGTCATTGCTTTTATGGGATTTATTTTAGTTTTTTTTTTTTTTGCAGTGGGTTTAATGAACATTCCTAATTGATTCTTTCATGTTGTTTTTCCTCCCGATTATGATCAGTCTCAGAAACGGTCGGTGCGCAGTAAGGACAGATTGTCTGGAGCGCTGCATGGGGAGACAGAGCAGCAGCGGGACGGCAGCGCATCGAGCGGTCGACAGTCACCTGTGGTCTGTGACCCGAGGGCCTGATTCCTGTTCCTGCCCCTCTGGCTCCGCTTCCTGACCTGCACGTTGCCCCCGGTGGGATCTGTTTGAAACGGGAGAAGATTCCGGTAAGAAGACAGAATGGCCGTACCCTGTAACAGTGACCTGGGACCAGTGTCTGCACGCGGTCTATACAGGCGCTTGTGAGATTTACTGAGGCGTACAGTATGCGTTAGCTACGTCGCGCGCTACGCGATGCAGCTGCCTGTCTGCTCGCAGGACTGTCCGTGAATTTGAGAAGGAATGTCTCGGTCTGAGCCCCTGTTTCACGAGAGGTGGGGGGGGGGGGAGTTTGGGAGACACCCGATCTCGGGACCGGCCCCTGAGTGTCTGCGTGCACTGGGCCTGCTGTCTGGGGGCCATTTGAACATAAGAGCTAGTCTCGCCTTTTTTTTTTTTTTTTTTTAAACCGCCCCCGCATCCAGCGTTGTCACTGGGTCTGTCTGGCCCGGCCACTGCCAGACACATCTTAGCCCTCCAAAGACATCTGACTCCCTGGCCTGACGGTGTTTCCTCCTCCCCCCTTTAGTCCTGGGGCTGTCTGGTGCTGAGTAAAGTCCAGTCCTATAAAGAGTGCCGACGCATATGGAAAATCACTGGAGCCTGATTGTATCTGCATGGCGCTCTTTCTGTTTTTGCCGGTTCCCTCTCTTTCTTCTTTTTTTTCAGAGGTAATCAGGAGCAAAGCTATGCGCTGGAGCATCTTTGAAGGAATGCTGAGGAATGGGAAGGGTTCAGGATGCATGCGGAGATAACACAGACGAGACAGGTGGAAGTGGTTCGCTGTTCTTTGACAGCGAGCTATGTTCCACATGGCCAATTACACCCCACCCGCTCAGAGAGTGTGGGACCACTCTGTGTGTGTGTGTGTGTGTGTGTGTGTGTGTGTTTATTCTTTACAACAAGGCTCTCTGGCGTCCCACATCGGGTCCAAACGCTCGTTGATGTGAACACGCCTTCATCGATATCTCGGACAATCTGGCAGCGATTGAGATAAAGCAAGCGCTCATAAAAACCATCCTTTATAAGCGACATGGCCAGAATTGCATTCAAGCCCGACATTACCAATTCCTGAACTATCCTCCGTAGCCTTGACAGTGAGTCATTAGCTGTGGTATCTTGCAAAATGTGAGCCAGAGAGGCAAAATGAGGAGAGCGTTATTTTCTACCGCAGCAGAAACATCCTTCTTCTGTGTCAGTATTGCAGCCCCCCCCCCCAAACCCCCCACCCCACCACCGCCTTCCCATTCTTCATCCACTCATTAAGGAGCCAGAACACAACGGTCTCAGCATTTCAGAGAAGCCGATTGATCAGACTCGCTGCACATTTGATGGAGAACGGGGCATTGGACCGACAGCGAGACAGTCACTCCACACCTTTTTGGTGCATGAGGTCACCCGTGCCTGAGAAAACCATTTGGTCTGTCTGGCGGAACGCTCACTGCTTTCCAAGAGGAACGGCTGAGTTTATTGGAAGGAAACCCGAAAACAGCCCCATGCAGGGTCTCGCACTCGGTCCCGTTCTGCTAACTTTTACGGCTTCTCGTGGCACTTTTTTTTGCTATGCCAGGTTGTTTATTGTCATTTTCATTGTTTTTTTTACTGTGTTTGACCCAGCAGGTCATCGCTGTAAACAACAAACAGAAAAGGGATTCAGCCAGTTGAACCATAAAATTAAGAGAGGAGAACCATTTTATTGTTATTTACCTCTTTGGCTTGGAACCTTTTCATAAGCCTTTTTGCAGCTCACATTGAAGTTTTATTGCAATGGGGATTTTGTTGACAGCAATTCATAACTGGTCGAAAGACAGATGGAAAGTTTAATTTAATTTGATGGAAAGTAAATCATGAGTACCTGTCATTAAAAATGTTTCCTCGGTAACGTCGTAGAAAGGGGGAGATGAATGGAACCCAGGATACCCCGCACAGCACGTTTACCCCCACCCCCGTCCGACATGCAGTTTGTGTTTTTTTATTTCGTTTGACATAACCTTTATTCGATGAGCATGACACTTGCATTCACCGTGGTCGGATTTAAACAGCCCTCTGTGCATGAGTTTGTGTTTGGTGAATTTCAGTTTGCCGTCAAGCTAATTGTATACCGTGAAGCATTAAATCAGAATGATTTAATTAGCTCAAACGATGCGCAAAGTGGAACAGTGGGCGAGACACCGGTCGGAGACGTGCAAACATCTTTCTGTGACCTCTGCATGACATCATCATGTATACGTTTTTGTTTTTGTGATAAATTTTGTACCCAAGCCAAGAGCACACATGTTAAAGAAACTATGAACAGGCAGCTCACACGCCAGTCAATACATAACTTAGGATTTCAAAATGACGATGTGGAGACATGTTTATGAAATCATTGCCTCATTTAAGTATAAAAGAGAGCCACTTATGATGCACATAAAGAGGAATGCTGTTATAAGACATATTTTATGTGTCAGACACACCACCAGGAGCACAGACATCGAGTCATCCAGGTGCACTGCATAGCACTTCCAGGGGTGCATTTTATGGCTTATATTTCCTTGGCATTAACATTACCCTGTTAACACTTTTTATGGTCATTTCAGTCTGAATGATTTTAAATGTATTTTTATGCAACCGGGGGCATAAACAGCTTTTCATTGGCTCTACAGAGATCGAGCAGGAGGTCATTAAAATGAGGCTGCGCAGGAAAAAAAAATGATAAGCTGCCAGTTCTACTTGAAGTGGTAGCAGGTTAGTGCTGTGCTAGAACACAATTTCATTGGCCGGCCTTCCTGTTGTGGCCCCACCCCTGACCACAGAGAGACCCTCATGAAAGGATTGCTCAGGGTTTCAGAAGGCGCCATGGAAACAATGCATTATCTGTGAACAGAGTGCAGTGTACCAGCCCAGGTTATTTCAGAGCATGCTATTTAAGGTACACATCCATCACGTCAGAAGGTTCCTTCTAATACTCTGAACTTTATTACCGAGTTATGGTAGCCGAGTTACTATTTAGTAACAGTGTACACAAGGGTAAATAGTCTAGTAATAACAAGGAGACTTTTCCCAAAACATTTTATTTTTAAGCTATTGGTATACTCTCCAAAAAAAATTAATAAAAAGAGCATGCTCTTTTCACCCTTTTTGGCAGAAGCTAATAAAACACAGAATGAAAAAATAGAAAAACATAATTAGCTTTTACACAGAGTGGATCCCTTCAGATTTGGCAGTTTGCAATGCCAGAATTGGATTGGCAGCAATACAGTCGTCTCAGTACGTCTGGCCTGTTTGTCTTAATGTAGTTCAAAATAGTCCAGACCCTAACAGAAGAAAAACGTCAATCACTCCTCTGTGTTATGTAAGTCTTTGGATAAATGGTGGTTGCTCAAAGTCACAGTGTTGATTCAGACATACCACACCACAGCACTTAAGTGCAGTAACAGAACAGTGTGTTCATGAGTGTTTAGAGCATCAGAGAGGTCCACAGCCATCCCGGACTTATTGAGATTTAGGTAACAAGCAGTTATTTATATATAAAACATTAAAAAGTCATTCAAGTCGGACAAGGACTGTGACAAACCAATGGGGCTGAATTGTTTCCTCTACACCCCATTACAGATTAACGAATCGAAAGATTTTCCCCAAAAGCTGAATGCGTCTTTGTCATATATTTGGAGACTATTTTGTGTGTTTGGCACAGGTGGTCATTTAGAAAGAAGGCTGTCCTGTCTGACCCTCTCCAGTATTGGTCTAGCCATTGACCGAATGTCCCCCTGGGCAGCATTATCATTCTGATCGCATTATAATAGGGGCATCTGTGCGCCATTACTCTAGATGCAATTTCCCCTCGGACAATAGCATCAATGATGCAAATCAGCCCTCATGACTCCCCGTGATTAAAGAGAAAAACAGTAGCTCTGGGTTATAAGATTTTTCTCCTGGTGATGTCTTTCTGACTCACGCTTAAAAAAGGAATGTATTTTTACTTTTATATTTTCAGTGCCACAAGGATGCTGAGGGACATAATGTTTTGAGAACAAAAATGATGTAGCACAATATACTTCCAAAAAAAACAGGCATTGTGATGTGAGGAAGGTGAAATAGAGGTATTTAATTGGATTGGCCTTGATAATCTGATTTTTTGGGGGGGAAAATTTGACTTCCTTTTTCAATCTCTCATTAAAAGTTATTTCAGTTCAATCCCAGTGAACTAGAATATCTTTAATGGACACACCAATGTATCCAAAAAGTAAGCATTTGGAGAATTCAGCTCGCAAATGAGGCAGATGTTCACTTTGGACCGCTAAAATGGCTTCATCATGCTTACAAGAACGTCCCCATACCGCGGCTGCCTGGAATGCCACAGCACAACTTGTTACCGCCTCATCGAGTGGCTCATCGGGTTATTTAAAACGCAGCTTTAAAACCTCAACTTAACTCCAACAATGTTAGCTTCAATGTTCCATTTCAGCACTGCAAAGCATCCAGGAGCAGCTGCCAGCTCAAATTGGGAAACGGATCATAAATTCAAAGACAGAGAAAGGAAGGGAGGATGGGGGGGATAGAGAGGAAGGGGGAAGGAGAGAGAGAGAGAGAGAGAGCGAGAGCAACAGCAAGTCATTTGTGTTACTGTCACTCACAGGAATGTCCTGAATCCACCACTCTCTGCCTTCGCTTGCTGATGAAATACCCTTGGAATAGCGTCTTGGGTACAAAATGTTATCACAGTTAGTTGCTCTCAGACGGGCACCATTGCATGAAGTCTTTCACCAATGACTGACAGTTCGATTTCGCTCAGATCTTATACGCCAGTTAAGACACGTCAAGGGAGAGTGAAGGGCATGGGGGGGGGATGAGGGACGAAACCAATGTCTATCATTTCTCATGTTATGGTAGCAGTACAAACTGAGCCAGAGGGTCTATAAGTTGTGAGATGACAAATACGTGATTAGAATGTTCTTAACTGAACATCAAAATACTGATGTAACAACAGCTGCTGGTAACTAAAAGCAATGGAGTTCTAGAATACTTAGACATAGAATTTTGAAGAAAAAAAACCATTCCAAAAAGCCTAGGCTGTTCTTCAAAAGGTTATCTCTACATACCAGTGGTGTGTGGTATATTTTTATTGTTAAGAGCAAGAAATTGTAATGCAGTCAGTAGGTTTATGGACAGGGACACAGTTTGTGTTGTTTTGATTCTGTACTGCAGCACATTGGATTTTAAATAAAACAATGGAAATCAGGTTGAAGTGCAGACTTTTTGCATATAGTTCCCCGATTTTAGGGGAGCGACGGTACTTGAATAATTGGCTGTTCAGCTGTTTCTTGGCGAGCTGTGCGTCTTTGCAGCATTACTTCATGTGCAAGCTAACAAAAGGTCTAGAGTTGATTCTAGGTGTGGAATTTGCATTTGAAGCCTGTTGCTGTTGTCTCTCAATATGAGGACCAAAGACATGTCAAAGCCAGCAAAGCAGACCATCATGAGGCTGAAAAATCAGAATAAATCGAATGGAGACATAGCCAAAACATTGGGTCAAAATCAACTGATTGATACATTACTAGGAAGCAAGTACGCACTGGTGAGCTTAGCAATAGCAAATGGTTGACCATGGAAGACCACTGTAGAAAAGTATTAGGGTAGAAAAGTATGCAATTGAAAGTATTCTTTAGTCATTCTCTATAATGGTCCTCTGTGGTCAACCAGGTCATTTGATATTACTGTACTTACATTCTTGCTTCCTAGCAATGTATAAAACTGTTAATTTTGACACTCCCAATGTTTTTGCTAATTCAAACAGGAACTGAAGATGGTACAGGCCCAGCAGAACACCACCAGGGAAGATACCCAGTAGCTGGTGATGTCTGTGGGTCACAGACTTCAGGCAATCCTTGAATGCAAATAATTTTCAACCATGTACTAAATATATTCATTTGTCCAATTACTTTTTCTTTCCTTTCCTACACAGATCCCCCAAAATGTATGTAAATACCATGGATGATAGTCTGCACTTTAACCTCACATTCATTATTTTATATCAAATCCTCTATGCTTGAGTACAGAGCTAAAGCAACAAAAATGGTATCACATTTCCGATACTTTTACATTTAACTGTATATAATGATTAACTTGTACAATTTGTCTTCTGGAAGGGTAAGATAAGTGGAATCAATGTCAAATGATCAAATGATGACTATGGAGACCATTCCACATGACCCTTGCTATTTATGGAGGCAAATATATTGGCTATACAATTATTCAGAAAGTTGAATCTGCAAAGTTTGTCTATGATTTCTTAATATTCTTGGGTTTAAACACAGCATCTTGTCTGCACAAACACACACACGCACATGCGGCACGCACACACACACACGCATATGCAGCATGCACACACGCAAGCAGACATGCGTATGCACACACAGGCACACACACATGCACACATGTAGCATACACAGACACACACGTGGTGTGCACATATACACACGTACACATAGCACACACACACACACACAAGCACACATGCGCATTCACACGCAGGCACACACGCACACGCACACACACAGGAGACTAATTTTGAAATGACAATGCGCTTTGCTGATAACTTGTCAACACTGGTGACCACCACTCATGGGGTCCTCTTTCAGCTGATCTCAATAGGTGATTTATTTACTCACTGAACTTCCACTGACTTTCTATGGCATTCACATTTACCAAAGAGACACTCTGTTATGTAACAGTATGTAACCAAGTCAAACACATATTGCCGTGTTCGACTCTATGTAATAAATACAACTAACCTCATTGGACAAAATCTTAATTTCACACATGGACGGGCTAGCCAGGATTGAAGACATGCTGTACAATTTAAAGATATTAATGCAACTTATGCAACAAGCAGGATGTCAGTGTCAAAAGTGTAAGTGTAATAGTATAATGACAGTGTGACATTGACAGGCATGCGTTCTTATATCTGAGACTTGTCGGTTGTCACTCAATTGTTTTAAGATGTCCATATTGTGATGATACCCTCAAATGACAGCCACTTTATGGATGCATAGAGGAACAGCTGTGATGTCTGCTTAATGACCCCTTCAAAATTACAGTTGTGTCCGTGGACATTGTTAATGCCAGGGGCTGAATCTGTTTGAACCTAGGAACTATAAAGATATTTAGGAAAGATATTTGAGTATCTGTCTTCTTGTTAATTTGAAATGGATAAAATGGTTTGACAACTTTTTTCCTCGCTTTTTTTAACTCTACTGTATATATCACGTGGTAAAAGACAGTCATTGCATTTTAAGTTCTTGTAATTGCAATTGTAACCTACTCACAATCTTTCTCTCTCTCTCTATGGCTCACAAGAAAACACACACAGATACACACACATAGACAGAGAGAAAGAAGGAGACAGAAATGAATATGAATGTACGTACCTTGTGCTAGGGCCACTGCAAGCAGGACAGGCAAACAAAGTATCACCTTCTTTAAGTTCCACATGGTCTCAATCTCTGTCTTCCTGCGACGCCGATCACTCTTCCACTCAAGGTAGTAAAATCAAAAAGTCTTTTTCCAACTTTATTTATGTAATAAATATATTGACACACGCATATAAAGATAAGTTTTAGGAAGTTAAGTGGTATTGGCTGAAGAGCTTGCCCTCTCCTGTAACTCTGGATGATGAGAATTGCGTGTTGCACTGTGGCTCGGAGGTTTAAAAGAAGGTACATTCGGAGTGTAGTCCAATCCGGCCCCCTCCAGCTTGCCATTGGCCAGCGTGTGTTAACATCTGTGTTCTTCTGGTCACTCCCAAAAAAAGAGAAAGGAATGAAAATAACCTCAAGTTAAAAAAAAAAAATGAATAAATGGGCGTCTTGGTTATTGATTGTAGGAGCGACGTTTCCAAATGTTCATGGTTTGGCTGTTCTTATCGTCCTTTTGCTTCTCTTTATCCAATTTATACATCTGCTGTTGGAAGAACATTTTTCATTTGTCAGGTGAGTGGGGAATCAATAAAAGAAAATAATTTATTAAAATCATAATAGCACATCCATGTATAGTATGTGTTTTTTTTCTTCCCAAGGAATCATTGTGTATTCCAATGTGTTTCCTATATATGAAACACATATTACTACAGATTGGCTTTGATCTTACAGCAGTCCTGTGTAGGTTCAAGAGGAGCAGTTTTCTTAATTTTGCTGACATGTAAAAGCTCTCTGCGGGTCTGGCTGAGAGCAGACCTCTGCACCAGTTGCCTTCGCTCAGGCTGCATGGAAGCAGCGGACAGCAGACGGGGAACGTCTGCGCTGCGGCTCTGCGACTGTAACAGCCGCTGAGCCGACTGCACCGCGCCGTCCTGCCAGAGGAGGAAGTGGCATCACATGGCGTGCCAGTCAATAAACACTGCGCAACAAAATATTGTTAGACATGCTTCAGGAAAGGAACAAACTGATCAGACCTCATTAGACATTTAGATGCTATCCAGGGGTGATTTTCTATTGCCTTAATAAGCTTTTAGTCTGTGTTCAATTAGTGGTGGAAAAAAATCTGTTTTGTTTATTTGTTTGGCAGATTACTTTCCCAGGGGAAAGGGGAACTTAGTTCCCATTTGACATGTCATCTATTTATAGAGCCAAAGTAGTGCTGAGGTAATTTAGGTTAAGCTGCTTAATCTACAGTCTATCTAAACCAACGGGGAGTCTAGAAATTTAATTTTATGCATCACAGTTTTCATTCTGTTTTCACTGATATAGGTTTGTGTATGATTTGTGGAAACACAAGTACTGTCAAAGGATCGTTGCTTGTGTGTGTCTGGATGTGCTCCTGCATGAATGTCTGTGTATGTGTGTGCGTATGTGTGTACTTTATGGTAAGTATCTTGCTCTTGTGAGAAATTAAAGCAATAATTATTGCAAATGTGTGTGCTCTTTTAACATAATTCTGCTGCTGGATTTTTGATGATTATGCTGAGTGCTGTGTCTGTATTTATTATTATTTTCATGTACTTTGCTGGATTTCTGAGCTGTTTATGAAGACTTAGAGTTAACATTTTTCCCCTTAACTCCATCTCTGCTCTTAAGGCTATGATAATAACGCATGGAATTGTCTTGTCGTTAAAACGACGGCTAGTCTCTAGAGGCGCTGGCTGTGAAATGCTTCCGGAAAAGTGATGCTCCTCAATTAGCACGTACGGTTACACTGACGAGCAAAGATCCCTTCTTATGCTTCATTAACACTTTTATGAATATTCAGCCACATTACAAACCTCTATTTCAATCCCAGAACCACCTTATTCCACCTCAGCAGAGAGAGAGACTAGCTTGGTTCTGTTTAGTTAACCGTTGCCGCAAATCTCCACTATGGTCTAAGAATCCTTGGTTTCATATCCTTTACTTAACTGAATGGATCAACGTTCCACTACAATGACCTTGAATCCCACCCACAATGTTAGTATTCTTCTGACCTTTTCAGGTTTTTCCAGCCCTGAACACACTGCCTCATACATAAACTGTTCCATACCCTTCTCACATGTATACACCCGAAGCGTTACAGTTATGACAAACATTGGCTTATCAGATAATTCCTTTCTAAAAAGCCTTTATACCTCCCAAAAGAACACACAGAAATAGAACAGGCCCCAAAGGACGCATTTACTCTCAGACTAAGTGCAATAGTGTTCCTGTAATTCATCAATAATGCATCATAATTCTTACAGGGAAGATGAGAGAAAATCACTTTTAAAAATACAAGGTTCTGAATAAACACTTTTGTCCTTTAACTAATGCATGTATGCAAGTATTGCATCTTTTTTTCACCACTACTTAAACATCATTGTTACTAGCAAGAAACTGCAGTTTCATTTTTTGCATTTTGCATCCCCCCCCCCCCCCCCCCCCCCCCCCAGCTCATTCTGATCTCATGAAGTCGTGTAAGACTTTAATTTTTCTAAAATGTTCAAGTCACAAAACTTCTCTGAAGAAAGAAGCAACTCTTTTTTCCACTGTAAATAAAAAATGGCACAACCCTGAAAGGCAGACACATATTATGTGCAGTGTACATTTGCCTCAGAGCCTCAAAGGGAGAGAGAAATGTGATCCAGCGGTGGGGACACCTGCCCGGGGG
This sequence comes from Anguilla rostrata, assembly GCF_018555375.3. NCBI lineage: Eukaryota > Metazoa > Chordata > Actinopteri > Anguilliformes > Anguillidae > Anguilla > Anguilla rostrata. Next base: position 25,736,595 of record NC_057936.1, on the reverse strand, counting down.
ATCCCCCCGGAGCTTCACGTCAGCACCTCCAGGTCACCGGCGCCTCGTAAGGCCGTGTAGCTCCCGGTGCCTTGCAGGAGGTCGATTCTGAGAACAGACTTCCCGAGCGAACATTTATTGCCGTGTCTCGGCAACCATATGCTTTCACCTTGAGCCTTAAGCCTTTCTCCTTTCCCCGTCCTTTTATGACGGTTACGCAACGTGGAAGACCCATTCCAGGCCGGGGAGTATCCGCGCACGGTGCTCTCCGCTCCTCGTACGTCTGAGGCCGTCTTTGTAGTGCTGACAGGTGTGATTACCAGCGTATGTCTTCATGTTTATTGCTTTTCACAGGGGGGTTCTTTGTGATGGTTTTAGGGAATTTTTAAACAGTAGGCAGACATTAGGTCATTGTATTTGTATTGAATTTTAAAGGAATATCACAGTCCAGGTTTTGGAGTAACATGCTACTTTTGCAATCTATTTCTACAATATTTAATACTAGGTTACTGTATGTCATTGTTATCATATCTTTTTTACATTTTATAGCCAAGGAAGAGCGGCCAAGATTGCTTATGATTCTTACTGTTCAATTGACAATTGTCATTATTTAGGTGGGTTACAAATGCTATCTAAATGAGAAACATGTTGTCTACATTGCACAACATCAGCAACCAAGCGGAATACGAAAGGCACTATGACCACTTCATCAGCCTTAACGCCCTCTAGTGGCATAATCTCATTACTGCCATTCACTGCTAAAGGAGCGTGTTCATTTAATGAGAGATCGAATGAGAGAGAAAAAGATCATTTCTAAGACTGCTTCCTCCATCAGCAGTCAAATATTTTAATAGGAAATAAATGTGTTGTAATGGAAACACTGATGTTTGCCACTGACCCCTTTGCCCATCTCCTGTATCTTGAATTGTATCAGTTTTAGAATATATGTTGTTATGCTAACCTGCTTGTACTTATTGTACTCATTTGATATGAGGATGTTGCAGCTTTAAATGTGTGTGTGCATGATCATTTTATGACTCACTACAATAAAGATAAGCCATACTGAGTGAGTACTTTAAAAAAGTAATATGAAAGTGTTCCCTTTTTATTTTGGGTAACATTCAAGGATTTAACACAGTACTGGAATGAAGGGGCACTCCAACACTGTGTACATCTGCAGTAATTTTGTCTCTTTGACGTGTTCATCTTTGCAGTACCTCTGCTTCCCGGCTGCCATCATTAGAACCAGCTGCAGGGGACCACGCTGTTCCTCTCGTCTGTCCCAAAGTCCCAGCTCCAGAGCAATCTCAAATTTTGAGATTCTGTGCGAGAATTTAATCACCTTCGGCTTTTCAGCTGTAAGGTGTGATTGAACCACACTTCTTAGCAAGGTACACTGTTTAAGGTGGGTCAAATATTGTATTTTATGGCTATTGCAATATTGTTAGTTACTAAGACCTCTCTCACTGCCACAATCAGCCACAGTGGTCATCATGAATCACTGTAAAGTGCTGTAGCCAGAGAAATCAGTAGGGTGGAAAATAGTCCCTGGTTTGCAGGTGTGCAGATTGTGGAACAGCATGTCAAACACAGAAATAACTTGCAGCATAATACCTAATTCTATTCCTGGGGGGGGGGGGGGGTGCGGGGGCGAATGCAGGGAAAGCGGTTTTATGTTTAGTGCATGGTATCCTTGTTTCTCCACTTCTCTCCTTCATGGTTTTTTTTTTGCCTTTTCTCAAGCATCCTCCTCAATTTTTCTTATGCTGGAAAAAAAAGAATTTGCACATAAACACTCATTATAAACTTGGTGGCTTGTCAAGAGCTTTAATTAACCTAAGAATAATCCCTACAACTGCTCAATATCAAACAAGTTAATCGGTTGGATACAGGAAAGAGAGCATTGTAATAAATGAAAAAACAGAATGTAAATGCAGCCAGGGAAAACAAGAACAGAAGCTATATTTTACAGGTGGTGTGAACATCAAAAATGGTGATCGTAAGAATAAATAAAAAAGAACGCCAAAGGTTAAAGGTATGAAATACCTATGCCGCACAGCATTCATAACACGTTGCCATTGGTGAAAATGGTCCTGTTTATTTGGGAGGGAAATTAAAAAAGGAATTTTGCAATTAACATGAACAATCCTCAAACTATTTTGCAAATTTACTTCATATACTGTAACTCAGACCACTTACATACTCTAAATATATAATATTTCTTTCTATTGTTTTTTATTAGCAGAGAAATAAAACTCTGACTAGGCCACAATATGCTTCAGACTCATATTATAGAGCACAATAACAATATAGCACTGTAACAAACTGTAAAATACAAAAATGTGTTTGTATATATTTTTTTGTATATTTTTATGGAAAGAATAGCTCAGGTGTGCCCATTACAATTCTATAAGACAGTCTGTGCCAGGGTACTCTGGCAGATTGAGCTCATATTTCTTCTGGATGTCATAGGGTAGGAACCGTCCAGCCAAATAATGTTTCCCAGGGAAGCTGGCAGCGCACTTCTTCGGTGCCGTGAGGGAGATGAGGACCTCCGGACTTATTCCATCTGTGCTGGCCTCATCCGCATCCCAACCTTGATTTATCAGAGATATATACAGTCTTGCTCAAAGTCTGCATCGGCAATCAATACTTTATGGTCAAGGCAATGATAAATATGTCATGTATCATAAAATGTTCTTGGTATTTCACAAGATGAAAAAATAATTTTAATAAATTCACAAGACTTTTCATAGGATTTGCTTTTATAATAATAATAATAATAATAATAATAATCTACATCATCATCATCATCATCACCACCACCACCATTTTACTCTCCCAGTGTGCATTTTTATTTTAAAACCTCTGTTATTTTTAACAATTCAATTGAACCCGCAGGGATAGTTCTGAGAATTTTAGTGCGTTTAAGATTGCTAAAACTTGCCCTGGGTTTAGGAGGCTGTACATGATCAAACCACTGGTGACACTGCGGCTTGGATTTCCTTAGAGTAATGGTACCTGATGGCACATCCACGCTGGCGATGGGGATCTTGATCTGCTTTAAGGTGAGCAGGATGCTCGTATAGGGCTCTCTCATGTCCGTGTGGTCTGTCTCGGGCCCGAGGATAGCATCGATCACCAGGTTATAGGCGTCATTTATCAACTGCACCTGAACGCATTAATCACAGCACAAAGACAGCCTCATCAGCTCATCTCATTCCAGCACAATGAAGAAAAATCACCCATTGTTTTTAAAGATTTCAAGAACTTTTCACATTACATTTACACCAAAAATTGCAACTGTGTGTCCGAAGAGTAGCGCCATTGCACATCACCGGAAAAAAGTCTTGTTATCTCACAACAAAGGGGTACATATACATAGAAAAAAAACATTTTGGGAACGGGATTTTACCAACCTAATAAACTCTTTATGTAAATGCACTTCTGTCTGTTGGTATTTCAGTGTAGTTTTTTCTGAATCTCAGTTCATTTGATACCATGTATGTGCGCTTAAATTATTAATACAATTGTGCGTAATGCCACATTCCATGGAAGTACAAATGTCACATTTTAAAGTACACATACTGTATGTCACCAAAGGGTAGTTGTTGGTAGAAGGCACTAAAAATAGGCCGTTTTGGAAGGCTCCACACCTTTCTCCAATAAATAGTGTCATTTCAGAATGAACTTGCAGTGAGTTAATTACAGACAAAATACTTTAAGAAACCTGAGAAAAACTATCTGGCTATTAAATTAACTAAAGTCAGGCACTCTGATAAAAAACAAAAACAAAAACAAAAACAAAAACATAAACAAAAACAAAAACAAAAACAAAAACAAAAACAAAAACGCCTCACAGAATTCCTATGCCATGGCATCCTTGCTACAGAACAACACCTAACAGTAAAGCCCATTATGCTGAAGCATGTTACATTTGAGAAAGCCTGTGCATGAAACAAGACATTTTTTTTTGTCAGTGGGAAAATATATGTCATTTTACAGAATTGGACACATTGCATGGTCCTAAAATCTGACCGCACCATGTCTTAATCAATGGTGCTTTACAAAAATGATCTATGTTGTTTTTGAATTTATTCATTGTTTATTTAGCATCTGATATTGTCATTAGTAACTGTGTAGGGGGGAAACCCTTTTCATTTCATATTTAAGCTCCTACAGTGGAATTTTTCAGTGGTGCCCCTGCCAGTCACCTCTGTCGGAAGGTAGGAGAGGAAGGGGATGTCCATCTTTTCACACTGAACTGTGAAGTCCTGATGAAGACTGTGAGAAGAGCGCTTGGGGTAGAAGATGGTGGGTTCATACTCCTGTCAGAGAGAGAGAGAGAGAGGGAGAAGAGAGGAAGAGAGAGAGAGAGCCTTTAAATCAAGCCAATTTAACTTGACTATGAGTGGCTGAAGTCCTGAACTGATTTAAGTTTTAAGAAAGGATGTCAGCTGTTGGTCTGTTCCCCATCTGTAATGTGCATTGGGGATTCAGCATTCTCGTTCGGTGTGTCAGGTCACTCTCCAAAGGCCCCTGGGATTTGACTACACTGCGATATGCAATCAAAGGCCAAGGTGAGCGAAAAGCCAGAGATATGTGGATAAAAATGGCAGGAGGTGGCGTCCCACGATAAAGACCAGAAATCCACAGATAGACTCTGAGCACATATAGACTGTCTCTTCTGGGCGGAGGTGTGTTTTTGTTGTCATGCTAGGCAACAGTGTCATGGTGCTTTTCTCTGTAGCAGGGCCGGGCCCTCATAAGGCCCAGGGGCCCCTGGGAATGATTCGTCCTGTCAGCATGCAGAGGATCGGCTCTCTGGACTGTAAATCAGAGGGGCTGTACTATGGAGCGCCTGGTTTGCATATCTGAAGCCCGTGTGTGTTCACCAAAGAACGCAACGGCGGCTGCACGTGTTTGAAGGCGGAGACGCCACGGAGTACCTGCGGGCATCCCCCGCGCTGCAATTGGCCAGGGATTTGCCCCTGCCTTTCCGATTGGCTCCAGACATGATACAGGAACAAACACTGCGCCGTGAGGACACCTGGGGGGTGGGGGGGGCTTTCCCTCTCCGGGTGAAAGAAAAACAACTTCACATCCTGTTGCCCAGGTTACAGGTTCACTGTTATTCTCAAGCTTCCGAGCACTTTGCCCGAGCTTCCCCTCGACCCAGTCGGGGCTCTCACAGGTAAACATCTGGACCGTGACATTCCTTTGGTCACGGTCTATAACTATTTACAGCGGTTGCTCTCAAGGTAAAGAGCAGGCCAGAGCGGCCGATGCAAGCGCTCAATTGAAATATTGTTTTGGATTTTATTCATTATTTCAAAACAACATTATATATTTATTATTAATGTTAATTATTAAGTTAGGTTTTTAACTATTTAACTAGTACACCATTGAGGTTTTTAAAAAAATTTTTTTTACAGTATTTGCTTATTTTTCTTACGTGGGATAATATAAATAAATGTTGTTTTTTTCCGCCTGGCAACATAGCTTATGAACCATGACCTTTAAGCAACAGCCTGAGTTGCTGCTTAACGGTAGGTAAACTAACAGCTCAAAAGCAGGTCCCACAAGTTTTTCAAGAACTACAGAGTGAATGTGATGTACCCCCCAGGTGTGGACGTTTAGAAGGATTCATCCACGTCCCAGACAAAGGGGCAAAGCGAATCATTTCCATTTTCCCAGACAGGAAAGGTGGAGGGGCGGACGAGCGCCCTGCCACCAGGACGCACGATGGCATCCCTGCTATGCGCACGTTCAGGTTCAGCCGCGGCCGCGGGACATTTCGGTCCAGCCGCGCCCAACGTTTCGCTCGTTGGGTTATTTAAAGCACAAAGCAGAACAGGACAGCGGGAATACACGCATGGTGCCAAGGACACTGAAGCTGAGGCCAAACACAGATGACTGAGTCCCACGTTAAAATCAGCCATGCTCAACTGTAGCAGGGAAAACACCGTCCTCCACCAACTCAGTCTCAATCCTGGCCTCCCCCTGGCCCTGGCAGAATGAGAGCTAAGGTTCGAAGCTCTCCGGCCCACCAGAACACAATCTGTAAAGGTGTGCCGTGCTATTTAATGTATCCTGGAAGGGTGCATCCCATCTAAAACAGTAATGAGGGGTTCCAGGAGGTTATGTTTTAGTTATCACACTCCCATCGGGTGTGATAACAGACTGTGCATTCAAACATCTCCAACACGTGACACACACGGCATGATGAAGCTCCAATTCACATGAGGTCTGACTGGAATGGCTGGCAGACAGTATTCCACCAACTTTACAGAAAAAAAAATCTGTTTTCAATAGAAGATCTAAATGTTCCATAAATCTTGCATCTGAAGTCCATATGGCAAATTCATATGGCACACGTTCATCTGAAGGTTTTTTAGCATGTGTTTCATAGTTATTGGCTGCACTATTTTAGCAATAAAAACTCTGCCTTCCAAAGCCCGCAGTCCTGTCTGTTGAATGTCTGTTGAATGAGCTGTAATGTCTTTTATCGTACACCGTAAGTCTGTGATAGATCAGTAGCCACCAGAAGCAGTTGGGTTATGAGGCCTGGCCACCACCCACCTCACACACCCTAAATGTGTGCTGGAGATGAGACCTGCTTACCATGTAGGCTATTTGCTGCTTGCATTGTTGTTATGGGGAGATTCTATAGATAAATAATAAATGACGACAAATTACATCAATAAAAACATCAACAAATGATAAACAATCAGCCACACAACTGTCCATGCTACTACCTTTTCGATGCTGAGTTTGTTGAAGCATTTTATGATTGAGAGCACGATTACATTGCTGGGCAGTCTCTAATGGCAAGCTGCCTAAACTTATTCTACTACTCTGATCACGGTAATAATAAAATGGCTCATTAAGACTTTAACAACCCACCATACATTAACCTCTTAGGAAATATTAAAAATCAAGAGTTAGGTATCTTGTGGTCGTGAGGTAACCACTTGATGATATTTTTAAAAATACTTGAGTAATTATTTTTGGATCTCATGAACTAAAAATATTTTTATTGTACCACAAGCTCAATAAGTCACCAAGGAGTGTTGCAATCATGGACGTTAACCATCTAAACTTTCTTGGAAGTGAAATTCTTAACGTGGAGTGACTCACAGGTGCTCATTGTGACACGGTGAAACCTCTCACACACACACACACACTTCCAGCCTTGCAACAGATATGTCTGACAAACGCACTCTGAACCCTGCTAGTATCGGTGAGTGGAATGTTTTGCACTTGATTGACTGACAGTATGACAGAACCTGCTGTATGCTGCTACTGGAGTTGTCAGGATGTACCGTATGTAGCAGCCCAGCACTGTGGTCTTGCTCTGAGCCAAGCCTTACTTACGAAAATACGCAGGTGTCTGGCGCAAACCAGGCCGATGGAGCCATTTTGTTCAGGGCCACAGACCACAAGCACTGTCGGCTGCTTCTTGCTCAGAGTACTCAGAGGAAAGGCCTGCAAGGTTAGGGAGAGAAACAGAGAGAAAGAGAAGAGAGAGAGAGAGAGACAGAGAGAGAGAGAGAGATTTCAATAAAATCACCATATAAAAGCAATATAATATCATCTGCGAAAGCAATAAAAATATTTACTGCATATATTATAGCACATTGAAAAATGCTTGAAATCTTCCCGGGCACAGTGCACACATAGCCAGACTGCTGCACTGGCAGCACCACAGGTTTCCATAAGCACGCTATTCAGAGGGGTTCAGGAATCCCTTTATCGTGATAAACTTTAAAGGCACAGAAGCGGCTCTATTGCCCGCATCTTCACCTAACCGGTTAAATAAATCATTTGGGTCCAAACTTCACTCTCTAAAAAACAACAGAGGTAATAGAAAGACTCACTAACGTCAAAGGGATTCTGCCGCTGGAATCGGTTTGGTGACAGAATCTAAAATATGGCTTAATTTATAAAATAGCTGTGTGTACCTAATAGCTCCTTGTATGACCCAACGGCCATCAAGCACACAGCAGGTTCAGGTCTTGGCTATGTCATTATGCCGACTATGGGTCTGATTTACTAAGACCTTTAGCATGTACAAAACCTTTTAGCACAACACAACCGCTGATTGGTGCAAAGCAAATGCCATGACCAATCATTGGTCATGTTATTGGTTTGCATGCGCTAAAAGGTTCTGCATGTGCTAAAGGTCTTAGTAAATCAGGCCCTATGACTGAGAGTCTGCACTGGCAGTACACAAAGGCAGTTACGTAACTGGCAGTCTTCACTGGTCAGAGGGCATTGTGGGTAATCAGTCCACCAGGATTCATCAGCAGCATATGTCCATCCGAGCAATTCATCGGGTGCCCAGAGGTGACAGTCCTCATTAGTGAGAGACAGACATCTCCTCTGATTGGCCCGAGCAGAGCCGCTCTGAAAGCGTGTGACCTGTGGCGGGGGAAATCATCGCTGGCTGGCAGAAGCGTTGGAGGTGCAGCACACGCGTGGGCGTAGGTGGCACAGTGGTAACTAGATAAGTACAATTACCAGAGCCAAAACGGGAAGAAAACACGGGCCATGGAAATTGTACAAAAAAAAAAAAAGAAAGGCGTCCAGCCATCTGTTCCTGTGCCTCTTTGAGCATCTGCGTATAAACCATGGCAAATTTGTTTGGACTGATTTTAGTTCACATTTGCTTCCATTCATTTCTGTGTTTTATTTTTATTAGTATTTTTAAAGCAGCGTTTGTCCTCCATACATACTGGTCTCCTGGACTGCACAACGGTATTTGTTGGCCGATCCATTCTCTATAACATCCTCCGTCTGTTCAGAGGAATGCATATTAACACATGCGTCCTCTATCGGTTCGGAAGGATGCACACTAACGCATGCATCCTGCATTGGGTCAAGAGAACGCGCAGTAACGCATGCATCCTCTATCAGTTCGGAACGAAATGCACTAAAGCATGCATCCTTTCAAGCGTGCACAGCCAGCCACGTCTTCACATTCTGCAGCCCACCTGCATGGCCACAGTCCCAGAGGACACGTATTTACACAGATGGCGCAGGCAGGCTGCAGGTGCCTCGCTAATGCGAGGTGGGGAGGGGGGGTCACTATTGCCAATTGCGCACAGCCCCATGGGACGCCTGGTCGCAGTCATGATTTAGCCGGATGCACTCAGGACTCGGGAAGGTCACGTTTGCATAAGGAACGGCAGAGCCACTGCCGTTTTCCTGGTGTTTACTTCACGGGGGAGCTGAAGTGCTCCTCACATTCAGCCCTCATGCTTGCGCCTTGTATGGAATACTGTGTCCCTTCCAGCCATCTGTGGTGCCATATCTGATGGCTTTTTCTCAGCTACCCGTCCTGTCACACACAGTCAGCTACATGAGTGCAGTGAGGCTTGGGCACGTCACCCAAAACTGCACATTCATTCTGAAGACACATCAATTCACACTAGTGGAAACTTGTGTGAGAGTGTGCATCCTTGGTGTAAATTGTACAGATCTCTGATTTTAAGGTATTGTTATTTTTGTGTTTTTCCCAAAGAGAGGGAGTGTAAGAAGAAGAAGAAAAAGAGAGACTTGACTTCTAACTTCCCTTTTCAAACAATAAAAATGATACCCACACACCAATATTGACACGCAAAAAAAGAGAAAATAATAAGAAAGAGAGAGTGAGAAAGCGGAAAGGAAAGAAAGGGAGAGAGATGGATTGAGGATTGAGAAATGCGGATAGCCAAAGAGACAAGGGGAGAGAGAAAGCATTAGCAATTAGCCGCTTGTCTCGTAGGCTCCCTCTCCGGCATCAGGGGCAGCCTGACCTGTCAGAGAGAAGCCAGCCCTCCATCACTGTCAGCTGCTCTATCCATAGCGAGAGCTGCCGGCGGGGAATGGCATCCCTGTCTTTTTTTAAAAGCCCAAACTTAAATTAAAATAAACCCTGACAGGATCGGAAAAAATACCAGTGCCCGCGCCACAGGATGTCGACTTTAAATAACGCACTTTCCACTGCGCGTCCCGAAGCAGGCTGGGCCGCTCGCTGCGGCCGCTGGCTAACACACCCCCAGCTAGCCCCTCTCGCCCTGCATCCCACCTTTCAGCACAGCCGTGCCACTACTGACACCTTTACAGATTTTATTAGTTTGACAGGCAGTGCGTTTACTTGCACAGTTGAAATCGATCTATATTAATAGCTCGATTTGGCCAAAGATGAGATTTGATTGGATTATTGTCGTTGTCCCAATATACATGACTGAGATGTGTCTGACGAAGGCTTCTTATAAATCTTGCTTCCTCCAATTTTGTCGCAACTTTTTTGAATAGTTCGCCATTCCGCGTTTTTCTTCCATCCATGAATTTTAGGATATTTAACTCCTTTAGTTGCGATAGCATGAAGTTAGTCTCCTCGTCCATCCAGAAATGTGTTTTTTTCGCCATGATACTAGGGCAAAACTGAGTTTTAGAATGTCGCCAGCAGTGTATGCGTGTGAGCTCGACAATGCATTTCTCACAGAAAAGGTTGTTTGTCACATTTTTTTTAGTTCATTACAGTGGTGATAGAAGTGACAATAATTAAATGGTCCTGTGCTGTTAGCTTTTATTGATCGCCGTACAAGGTTAATGTGAAGTAGCTAGCACAATCGGACAGCACTAACCCATAAAAATGTACTTTGCATGGTACTTGCTCAATCAAACGGTAAATGTGAAAAACATTTGATTATAGTCAGCGGCACCAAATTTTTCTGTCACACCCTCAATAAACGACAAAAATCCCAGTAGAAGATTGAATTAAATCTTTTAAAGTTATATATTTTCTGAAATGTTATCGACTCCGCTTGGCCACAGTAGTGGCTATGTAAATTACGGAACAAGCGCAGAACGCCTAGGCCAATTTTTGGTCTATTGAAGCGTAGCCTATACATGCTGTAGTAAATCGACCACAACCGCATTATCTAGGTATGTTATTCTGACTTTGAAAAATTTGAATGAGCACGATTTCAGTCGGACTACAATGTTTACATGATTTTTAAAAGTCCAGTTTTAGCCAGACTAATACAATAAATCGACTTTTTCAAGCATCATGTAAACCCACTGAGTGACCAGAGGGACCAAAAAAAAGGAGGGGGGGAGGGAACAGGATGGACAGACAGGATTCCAAGGGCCCAGACTGACAGGGTCTCTAAACAAATATTCATTTCCAGGGGTGGGGGGGGGGGCATTGAGAGGGTGGGGAGGCCATTGAGAGGGTGAGGGGGCCATTGAGAGGGTGGGGGGGCCCATTGTGAGGGTTGGGGGGCCCATTGAGAGGTGGGGGCCATTGTGGGGATGGGGGGGCCATTGTGAGGTGGGGGGGCCATTGTGAGGGTGGAGGGGAGGAGCATTGTGGGGGGCGGGGGGGCATTGAGAGGGTGGAGGGGGGTCATTGTGAGGGTGGGGGGGCCCATTGTGTTATTTTCATGGGGCACGAAATCCCTGGTGGCGCCCCTGACAGTGACACTATTTGACACACCCTGTCTGTGCCGGGTGAAGGTGCTTTGGCTCCGGTATGTAAAGAATGCTTTCTCTCTCTAACATAGTCAAGGTGTAGGTCAAAAAATACTGCAGTTGAAAAGCTGTGAATGAAGTTAGTGATCTTATTTATGTGACATTCCATTGTATTTAATGCACAAAGAAGTAACATAACACTATTTTATTGGACTTGAGACTCAAGGACTTTGGTTCAGTTCCAGCATCTGACAATGGCGAAGATAATCAGTGGAAGAGAGATGACAGAACGCGCAGTGGTTATAATAATGATGCCCACAGCTGTGGGTACTGAAATTATACAGTATGTGCTATAAAGTGGTAAAGAAAACATGTTTCACTGGTGTGAGAATCTTTGTTCTCATTAGCGGACTGCTCTTGTGATATGCACCGGTGGCGGATATTATAACCTCTGAAAGAAGACAGAAAATATATTGCAAATTATAAGCTGCTTCCTGCAGAAGGTTCTAGAACTTAATAAAGTAATTTGTTCCTATGAGATAAAAAGAAGACTAATAATAGCTCAACTGAACTGACCAAGAATTCATTATATACAGTAGCCATTCAGTTTGATGTGTGCTTGGACCTTTAAAACACTGATGTTTCAGCTTATTTTCCAGACATCAATTGGTTTCTTTTTTCAGAAAATATCAAATTCCTGTTCCAAACATACAAGTTCAAATGATAGCTGCTCACAGGTCATGGAACATGCATTGGTCCTTTTTAAAAAGGCCATTTCACTTCGCGTGAAAACTGAAAAGGGTGCGCGTGTCCACGGGAAGCGGCTGAGAACTGCCAGAGGATTAAAAAAAAAAAAAAATTTTAAGAGCGTTGCAAACGGCATGTCGTTTAAGGTATACTTCGTGTCGCACTGTGGTATTTCCAACCTCCCTGAGTGCCGAATTGAAAAATCCTGTTTGGTCTCCCAGGCGGAAACAGCTTAAGTTCAATCAGAGCACGGTGTCCCTAATTAATACATAGGTGGGGAGTATGCCCATCGTATCTGAGGCAAAACAAACCCCCATTTTTGGATTTCTCTGGCCATTAACCCGTCAAGGTGTAAGACCACAAATCGGTTATTAGAATGCTCTTAACTGAACATTCTAATGCTGATGTACCAATCACGACTTGTAATTGAAAGAGTTCCAAAATCGTACTCTTCAGAAGATTAAGAAAAGAGGAAAGAGAATGGGACGGCGCGGCGTCCTCTGCGTTGCCCCGCCAGTGAATGTTGCGTCGAGTGGGTTTTACGCTCCGCACCTCGCAAAAGGAATGTTGTTTTTTCGGTTCCTTGCCAGGGATCCCAGCGCGCGGCTCTGGTCCCGTCCAGATGCTGGAGAGCAATCGCGGTGTTTACCCGGGGCGACGGAGGGCCGCTAATAGGGTCCCCGCGGACGCGCCTCCCCGGCGGCTCTCCTAATTAGCGGCGTGACCCACGTTCCCATCGAGCCGACACCTCCGCCCCGAACCATACATGATTGATGTGAGAGTATCAGCACCGCGTACATCACTACAGCAACGCCGAGCCAGTGGCAAACGGCCGCAGATTAGAAGAACACAGCGAGGTAGAGGAACTCCGCAGGTGAGAGATTCCGGAGAGAGAAGCGGAGCGGTATTTAAGATAAGATAAGATAAGATAAGATAAGGAAACTTTATTGTCCGTTACATTTACATGAAATGGAAATTTGCCTTCGGCATTCTGCCAAAAACAGCTAAAATACATAAAATACATTTTCAGCAGCAGCAATGCTCGGGGGGGGGGGGTTATTTGCTCTACTTACTCGAAACGACATTGAAAGCGCTTTGACTGTTATCAGCAGCTACAAATGACAATAGATGTCAAGCATTCTGAGAATCAGTCTCTAAGGTATGGGACTTCGACATATAGCAGTGTGAGATTCACACCTCTTTGTGTTATATTCATCCAGTTGGCAGTTCAAATGTAAATCTGGAATGTATAGTTTTCCATTGTACTATGCAATACAATCATGTAAAATTGTAATATAACATTATCTCATGTGCCAGTTCTGAGGTTCAGTCAGATGACATTCTATGACAATTCAACCATGTCCATGTAGGAAAAGGCTATGAATCATCATTGCTGTAATACTTGTTATTATCCGTGCAATTTGATGCTGACTGCTATCATAATCTTCAGCTGCAATCATAGCAGTAACCTGAAATACAACATGGCTTCCTAATTTTGCTTTGCATGATTATACATGACAAGCGTAATGTAAATAAATGTTACATTATTTAATTATTAGGTGGCAAACATGGTTCAATGCCCCAAGCAGAATTTACATTACATTACACGCACTAATCAGATGCTCATATCCAGAGTGACTTAGCAAAGTGGAGAACATCAGTTTTACACATCAGTGTAAAATTCAGGAGTGCAGAAGGCACAGAAATTCAATTTATAATCAATACATACAAAATAGAAATCAGAATTTACAGTGCAGTATGTCTATGGCCAATGTGGCGTGTTGAAGAGGTTAAACTAATCGAGTACGGTCTAATGTGTGAATGGTGCCTCTCCTCATACGCTTGTGAGTGCCCATTGATAATTCACTTAGGCTCAAATCCAAATCTCAGGTTAATCGAGCATTATAAGCCGCAGGTGTAATAAGCAACTCTACCCCTCATCCTCAGTGTGACTCACAGCAGACAGTTCTGATGACTGTGTAAGTCTGGCGAGGGGATGGTTTTTGGAGCTTGGACGTTACGTTGTTCAGGGTGATGTAATGCTTCCATTTGCCAAACCGTATTCCACCAGTTAAACCAGATCACCCCATTCAGCCCATTTCACCCCAGCATTATTACTGAATTCTGTTTAAATGTGCTGCTGATTTTATGATCAGTGTCCTGGAGCTGCTGTTAAGGCAGTTTCATTTCAATCATTAATTTCTTTTTTATTTAACAGTCGGATGGGATCCACATGTGTGCCCCGTGTCCCTGTTAAGACAGCGCTAAACGAGAGGGAAGGGAGTGGTAGAGCTTAGGCGGAGGTGCAGAGGAAGCTGGCCAGGGAAAGACACAAGATGGAGAGATAAAATAGTTGGGGTTTAGCGCCGATAGCACGGGTGGGCAGTTCCGCTCCTGGCGGGCCAGCGTGTCTGCAGGTTTTTGTTTCCAACCATCATCCTGCCTCAATGAGCTGTATATACCCTCGTTGCCCACGTCTGGCCTGCAGGAAAGAGCACAGACCTTGGCGATGGCGATGGCGCAGGCATGACCCCAGATCTCGATGAGCTGCTGCTGTCCGAAGCGGTAGTCCCTCAGCAGCTCTGTCTCTATGGCGGCGGCGTCTGCCTTGCTGCAGGGGAAGGCGAGGTCACAAAGAAGCGCGTTAGGAGCGTATCTGCCCGCGACTTTGCGTCGGTGCAGTTCAACAATGCTCTGAACTGGATTTACCTCACTGCTAAGTGGCTCATGGTGCTCTATCTGCTGCGCCTATGTGATATCATGAATAATACTCATCATCATCATCATCATCATAATCACAGTAATCATATCAATCATAATCATAATTATAGTAATCATAATAATCATAATAACCATAATCATTATTATTATTATTCTCAAAGCACTGTACAGTATGCTAAAATGAACAATGCAGAACACTACAAAAACAGTATAAATAAAATAAAAATAACAGCAAAGAAACAAACAATATGTACAAGGAAACAAGAGAGAGAAACCATAACCACTACACACAGAAGTGCATACTATGCACATCAAACAATGTCATTGGCTTTCCTAAGCAGGTAAGATTTTAACTTAAAAGAGTGTATTAAAAGAGTGGATGGGGTTGGTAGATCTAAAGCGCTCAGGTAGGTAATTCCAGAGCTTGGGCACAGCAGTGCAGTAGAAGTCATGGTTACATAGAAATTTATTTATCATTTATTTTTCATTAATCCTTTATTTAATCAGGGATGGTCCATTGAGAACATGTCCCTCTTTTTCAAGAACACCCTGGGAGAAATTCCAGAGTGAACGCCATAGTTGCAAGTGGGGAGAGAGAGAGAGGAAAGAGAGAGAGAACAGGGGTAAAAAGAGCTTGTGTTATTTTGTTTAGTAAAGAGAGTTGTTTCTTTTCCTGTAGGGACCCGACTTCATCTCTCTAGATTCAAGTTAGCATCCCTATATGCCCACCAGGAACTCAAACCAGCAGCTCTACAGTTACCAGTCAAACATCCAACCACTAGACTATCCTGCTAAAATGGACCAGAAGAGCATGTGTGGGGAGACCCAGCCTGTTAAGGCACTGTTCTGGTGCATGGATGGGTCAAACGCTCCAGCATCACATCCAGGTCAGGCCAGTGCTGACTGAGGCTGGCAGCCCAATTGTGCAACACACAACTGGCTCCAGCATCTCCCAGGGATAGGCGGGTTTCTGCTGGCATGACAGTGTCTTGTTGCTCACTAGCAACCCCTGCTGGTGGATCAAGTCCGCAGGTGAACGGCGGCTGACATTACGTGCTTCAGAAGACAAGCTCGGGCTTTAACAGGATCCCCAGAAGCGGCCTCTGGTTCGTAACTCAAGAATAGTTTGTCTGATCACGACACTGCCAAGTGGTCTGAGGACAGAGGTGTGAGTTGCATGGCCGCCAGCGGTGGGCATTTTTGAGCGTATTGTTTCTGAGCTGGTTTTCATTCTTCACATGACAAACGCCTTCTCTTCCTGTCCTCTTTGAGCCGAGTCTCTTTATTTAGCTCCCTGAATCTCCAGGGATAAGAGCAGAGCCATATGGATAAGGCACACCCAGGGACTAGCTGGGGGGTGGCAGTGTAGTTTAACAGGTTAGGGAACTGGGCTTGTAGCCAAACGGCTGCAGCCTCGATTCCCAGGTAAGACACTGCTGCCGCACCCTTGAGCCAGGGTACTCAACCTCAATCGCTTCAGGATATATCTGGCTTTAAAAATGAGTAACTATGTGAAAATGCAAAAGCCGTGTAATGCCGCCCTGGATGAAAGTGTCTGCTAAATGCTTGTAGTGTCATGTGACTGGAGCCTCAGATTCAGGGCTCACACGGTAGGCTGCATGGTGACCTCGGAGGGTGAAATAACAGGCATTCAGTACTCAGTCATAACTGGGTGACTCACTGCTTTACACCTGGACTGGACTGTAATCATTAGCCTTTTGGAAATGGAGGTGAATTTTAAGTATCCAAGCAATTCTGAGCGTAAGTTACTTGAAAAGTTGATGCCATTTACAGAATGTGCGTTAAAAAATAATAATAATTTGACTCCCTTTTCATACTATGTAGGTGAGATCATTTTGAATTTGATAATATAGTATGGAGCATCTGATTTTTACAATGCTGCACTGGTAAAATAGGCAAAAATAACCGACAAACCAACATTTTTGAGCACTCGCTATATCCACATCACTACAAAAAGACCATTATATTGATTGTTCCATTTTCTATTTGGGTGGAATTTGAGATGATCGTACAAAAATCATTTTCAAAGGTGGACAATAAAAATTGTATGAAATTGAATTGTAGGATTGCTCTGGATTTAAGTATTTCATCTAGAGCAAGAATTTGAAGTGAGTTTATAAAATGGACCCAAAACACACATCTTTTAAAAGCGATTTTCTTCTTCATATGATGTGCAATGCCCTGTAGCTAAAGGGCAGTTTCAAATGTATTAGCTTGTTACGAAGTCAAGAGCTTTTCACGAGGCATAGGTTATTACACTAGAGACACCTTGTGGATTCCTTATGCACTGCTACTGTGCTTTTTCGTGTTGATACAGGTATTGTGCAGACATTTAATGCTTATATAAACCAGATGGACACTCGTGTTTTGATTACAGTAGAGCCAAACATATGGGTAATCTGCAAAAGGTTCCAAAATATTGAACTGATTGTTAAAACTTGTATTTTCCTTCTAGAAATCAATGAAGTACCAAGCAAAGAAGTAATGCATTTTAAATGTCATTGCAGTTCACACCTGATATTGTCTTAACTGTTAGTTTCCAGCAGCCATACCACCAGCGTAACACATGTTATACAGAGGTCCTGTAGTCACTAAAGATCCCGTGACACTTTTTGAAAGAATAGGGCTGTTTGTTTCCTGGCCAAAATCCCACAATAAATAAATAAATAAATAAATAAATAACTGGCTGTCTAAATCTGGCCACCTACCCATCCCCCATCACCCATCCCTTAGATTTGACTGGATTCCCACAATCCCTTGCTCACTTTGATTCCCCAGGTCATCATTTGCAAACACAAGTTGTCAGTTGACCTACCTGGCTAAATAAATAAATAAAGTAAAATGTCAAGTGACGTACTGGATAAGCACATCAGCTTTCATAACGTTGTGATGAGCTCAGCTTACACCTACTAAGGCCATCTTTAAAAACAAGCCTTTAAATCAGGGATGGGCAAATCTATTCAGCCAGGGTGTATGCCCGTTTTTCTTTCCACCAGATGTACAATGTTTCGTCAGGGAAAATGTTTCATCAGGGACAATGCTTTGGCACAATGTTTTGACAGGGATGCCATCATCTGTGAATCATGAGCTTATCAAAAAGCTTGGCAAAAATGTCAGAACACATATCGCATATGGCGAGGCCAGTTAAACAAATGAGCTGAAGTTGGCAGGAAGTCCAGACAGAGATACAGTCTTCCTTGCCTGCCCCTCCTTTCAACTGACCGTGTTTGCTGAGCTAAACTTAATCAGATTCAGTCACATCATTGGTACTGACCGGGCATATATGTAAGGACTTCAGTTCATTCCGTTAGGTTTCATTCAAACTGACGTCTCAAAGCTTCTGGTGAGAATGAAAAGAAATTGGGGGCAAAATAATTTTTAGCTCGAGTCTAACCGACTGTGGGACATGGCTTACTCGGCTCCTCCAGAATAATGACATAATCTTCACAGTATGTTGCCAAGGCAACAAAGAAATTCATGAATAGTGCGTGGGTCACTGCATTGCTTACGGTAAACAGTGCCCACACACATCGATCCAGGTGAAACTCATGAAACACATATCTCAAGCCCCATTTGTGTGTGTGTGTGTGCATGCGTGCGTGCATGCGTGCATGCGTGCGTGTGTGTGTGGATGTGTGTGTGTGTCAGGGGGGCGGTCCTTTTCAATTCCCTGGGGGCACTGTCTGTCTAAACCGAATTCACATGGTACCGCAGAACACCTATCATGACATAGATGTTAGATAAGCACAGTATTCAGTAATCCCTCTTTGGGATGATGCAATCCTTGTTTGTGCCCAAACCAGCAAAATGGATTTTTGGAGACACAGAGTAAGGTAACCAGGGAATCATTATTAATGAAAAACAAAGATAAGTCACATTATTTATAAAATTCAAAGCAACTAGGGATCCTTTTACGGCACATAAGCTTTGCTTCCATCAAATGCTGCTGAACATTTCCTCACCTCAATTACATTTTTAGTTCACTTTACGGTAGTGTACAGCATGCCTTTTGTTATTTACCAACTGCCTTCAGTGGGTAGAAGCCACTACAGTCTGCATACATAATTTACAGAAGACATTTTTCTCCGGTTTTTCAGGGACACAATGATAAATGAAATTGCTATTGTTTTTCTAAAATTTTAATTTCAAATTCCCGACTAGTGTACACCTGCGGATATGTTCCTGCCTTAACCTGTGTTGGATCACCAGGGCAACCGTCTCCCTGGAAATCCATGATGCGGTTTCTTACCGCTTTCTGCATTAGGCAACATGAATCCATCCAACTGTTGTTTTGCAAGTGCGATGCTGCGGTGTGTGAGCGCCACGCACTAGCCCAGCCAACACAAAATGTTCTCACCATGCTTCCGGATTGGTTCATCAATGCTATAACATCGCCGCTACGTTGCAGCAACAGTGTAAGAGCGTTTCGTGTTAGCTGGGCCAGGACTTGGCCAGCGCAGGACCCCCACAAAATGGTTCCAGTGTGGTGGTCACGAGCTGGTGAGGCTGATGGAATTTTGCCCAGCTGAGCGGGTCCGGCCAAATACGAGCCCAGATTGAAACAAAGGCCTTCACTGGGCCTGCTTTGTTAGTCAGAGGCCAAATTCCTTCAGGTTCAGCGCCAGCTTTAAGTCAAGTGGGCGGGGAGGGGGGGGGACCATATTGTGTAGCAAGTTTGCATATAAAAACACACAACCCAGGGAGGCCATGCAGAGGAACATCTGTTGAAGCGAACAACAGCGGCACGCAGGAGAGACCCTTTCCCCCCCCCAAAACTTCTCATTAATTTCCCCATGTGGCGCCCCGCCCCCCCTGGGCTCCTCACTGCAGCCCGCGCCTGTAATCACATCTCTTAATGAGCATGTTTACTGTGACAGCTCAGCGCACAAGGCTGCACCCCTGGTAACAATCCCTGAGGGACACCTACAGCTCTCCTGTGGAAAACACACGCGTGTGCATGCATGCATATACACACGCGCACACACTCATGCCCACAAACACACACGCACACACAATCATGCCCACAAACACACACACACACACATATACTGCATATATATACACACTCACACACTATACACACAAACACACACACATATACACCTGCACTCAGACACACATACATGCACACACACACACACACACACACAGAATTTGTGAACAGTTCTCATGGCTTTTTTTAAAACATGATCCTGCAGTGACGTACTTGTATACTTACTTATATACTGTATTCTTGTAGTCATGCACAGTGTTGGAATATTGGCATGATATTAAAGTGCACGCAACGGCACATTGATATAATGTGTCTTCTTTTTATTACAAGAAAGAAAGTACACCATGCAAATGAAGTATTTTAATGCCCACAGTTAGCAACTGTTAACAAAGTTAAAAAAAAAAAAGAACAAAAGCCTAAATATGTCATATGGCCTTACAAGGAGCCACGGAAGACTGAGAGCTTCCACATGACACCCCCCCCCCCACAAGTGATAATTAACCAAACAGCTCCTAAATCTGGATCCACGTGGTGAGCCATCTTTTTCGTGTAAGTCGTGCTGTAATTACCCAGCTCTCAAGACAAGCTAAATAACTGCATTTCCCACACTTGTTCAACTGCCACTCAAGCAAGTCCAGGGTCCGGTGCCCTGATGTTTCAAGTGCCATTTATGCTCAAATAAAGTCAAGCACTGCCCAATGTCACATACTTATTAGCTTCAGAAGAAAGAGGATGGGGAAGGCAAAGGAATAAAGCCTGGCTACAGGCGAATAGGTCTCCATTCGGTCCCCCATGATTCGTCACCATTCCCTGTGCCTGATTAAGCTCCACTTAACAATAATTCTGTGCAATGAGCAAATCCCTCAAGAGGGAACCCTTGAGATAATCAAATGTATTTTATTCTGTCTTGTTTCATTTTCTGTCATTTCCATTTTCACCTATGGGGGGCGGGGGGGGGGGTTAGTTTAATTACTTCTGACAGTGGGCAGAGTGGAAGGGAATTAGACCACATCACTTTGCTTTTAATTACTTGGGCTCGGAGTTACACTTTTATTTCATGGTTCACCTGAAAATTCAGGAAGAATGCCAAATTATACCTTGTCACTTTTAATGGATTACAAGTGATGTCCAATAAGCAATTCGCAGTAGCCATTTTGTTTTCAGTCATACCAACACCACAGAGAGTTAATTATAAGTTAATTGTATGCTAATTAATAAGCTTCACAATCCAGAACCAGTATTCCATAAGGCAAAAAATCCAGGTATCTTGGTTGGATTGTGAACAACAGTACATGTGTTAATAAAGAATCTGAAAAGAGCTCTGATCTCGGATTAGATTTTCCCTTCGCATATCCTAACATTATCCACTGTGATAAAAAAAAAACAAGACTCTTCATCAGAGATGTTTTATGAGTATGGGCCCAGAACTCATTAATACTCTATTGTACTCAATACAGAGAGATGAAGGTGGGGTGATGTGTCTCCCTTATCCAGCCAATCACTGCTGTAAATGCATGCAGTCACGGCGTGCTCATCGTGGTCGTCCGACGCTCACGGTGAAAAACAGAAACGTATCGGGAGACACGACAGCCAGCTGAACCACACAGACAACATTTGGTCCCACGCTGGAAGTCCACAGCAGGACCAAATGTGTTAGAGCTGAATTAACACTTTTAGAGCTGAATTAACACCTTTAGACCTGAATTTTAGAGCTGGACATTTTTACTGTGCAGTTTTTGAACAGACTCTTGAAGTCTCAGAGCCAACAGCAGGTGCAAAAGGTTTGACGGCTCAGCGGGCAGTTGCAAGGTTGGCAGCACTCCGCAGCAGGTGACCGTTACACCGGTGGGAGGTGAGGGAGGGAGGGAGGGAGCGAGCGAGGGAGAGCACAGCCTTTCAGACATCAATAACAGAGCACAGAGCAGAAAGGTCGGTGCAACAGGACAACACAAAGACAGGCAGCTGGTCAGGAGGGCTGGATTCGATATAATGGAGTAAAAGGCAAAGGAGTTGCAGCGAGGAGGTTGACTAGGACTGGGGCAGGGGACAGCGTTTCATTGGTTGTGCAAGTACAGAGACGGGTGTGACCACGCTCATGCTCCTGAGCGATACATTTTACAAGCCCACTGCTCCTCGACATTGATACGTTTCTCACACTTCTGTTTCAAGGAATAATAATACATTGATATCTGAAAATAGCTTATACTTTTTAAAAACTTTTCTGTCATTTCAGTTGCAAAGGGCTTTGAAAAGTCATACTCTATTGGTTGTTTCGGTTTTTTTTTTTTGTACGCTCAGTGATTACTTTAGAATTGAGAAACTTTCATTTCAATTCAATTCAATTTGTATGGCATTTTTTGCAGAGGCACCATTACAAAGATGCTTTACAGTGGAAATAGAAAGGACAATTGGGCAAAGCCAGGCCTTAATCCCCAAAAAGCAAACAAGTGAGGAAAAATAAAAAAGAACTACCAGTGGGAGGAAAAACACTCAGATCGGGGCGAGAAAAAACATCCCAAATGAGAAAAATCTCAGAAGGAACCTGGCTATAGAGAGGAGCCCATTATCCACTGGCCAAGAGAGGACCCCTGGGAAAAATAGCATACTTCAGTATACTTTAAATACAAACTTTAATTATACTTCAAGCATGCCAAAGTACACTAATAAACTGCATACTTCAATCTTGCTTTATTATACAAATTTTTATGAGTGAATAATTTTTGGTGATTCCTTTTTGACACTGACATTTATTAAAGGGATTTCTGTATTTTCTTCAGAAGTGTTGGCAGTAATATCAGGCTTGACTGAATGCAGCTTCACAACAGAAAGTCATCACCACCAATCCTAATAAAGTACTAACCGCATTGCCCACAGCAGCGATGACGAAATGGCCAAACTAATACCCGACAGCACAATCAACAATGGCACTTAGCAAATAATCCTCCATCTCTGTCACACTTTCTTTCCCTGAGTGATGGATGTTCAGGAAGAGCAGTCCACCTCCAGATGGTGGGTGGATGCGATCTGGAGTCTTTATTCCCCACGGTTTTGGGGACTATGATCTAGTGAGTGATGTTCATTCACATTCACTTCGGGTTTGAACGGGGGAATTTGTGTCCACTGCAGCTGAAAATTGCATTAAGCCTCTTGCACAGCTGGCTAACTTTGTCACGCCTCCTCAAACCTGCCATATGATGACCAGTAGCTGGATTGAAGATCAACTGTGTGTAAGCTTTAACTGCATTTATGTTTTGTCTGCTATTTTTACACTCTGAAGAGGGAAATTTATAAATTAATTATAGGCCACCTTCCCAGCACATTTCAAGGACTGTTAGCACCCTCATAGCACCGGTGAACAAGTGTCAGAGTAACTCAGTTTGGCTAGGTGTTAAAGCCCTGTTTAAAGATCGATGCCTCCTCTTCAACTCTCCCTGGCCTGTAATGTAACAATATGTGTTTTTTGAGATAAGGGAAAGACTACATGTCTGAGAGCCTCCCACTGTGAGTGTGACCTCAGGTGCAGCTCCGAGGGTCCAGCTCTGCAGTCTATGCACAGGGCGTCTGCAAACACACACTGCAAGGACCCTGCTGTGCATGTGCAGTGCATACTTTATCTGAGACTATCCTGAAACCCCAACATAAGCCACAATCCTGCCAAAAAAAAGTCTTGCCCCCAGGGTTCGCTTGAAGATCCTTGCCGATCAAAAGAGATATGCATTTAGCTTGGATTTCCTAATTTGAAAGCCCTTCTTTAAAGACGGACACCAGGCTGATGGCATGAGCTACCCCTCTATATCAACTTCCTCCTTTTATAGCTTTTATAAGATTTATACCCACCAGGGGAGTTTCGTACCACTGTTTGAGAGTTTTTTTTCTTCACCGATTCAGGTCTGTTTTTTCTCATCTGTCCTACATTTCCTTTTATTACATTTTTCTGTAAAGTGTCCTTCTGACAGTGTCTCCGTGAAAAAAAAAAACGCTTTACAAATAAAATTTAATCAAATTGTATTACACCAAGCTGGAGTATTGTAAGTTCAACGATGTGTTTGCTAGCCACACACTTCACATCTGAAGTACCTTCAGCTCTCAAGAGCTTGATCTCATTACTTTGCTCATCTCAGTTAAGGGGGCCACAAATACATCTGGCTGCAAGTGTTTGTACAAATGTGTAAGCGCATCGTTAGTACAGTTGTTAAGGGTGATACTGGACAACCACTGGATACTGGAAACCATGGAAACAGTGGCAGTCGTTTGGGGCGTTGCCTCAGTCGGCATATACGCGAGGGGAGAAAGAGAAAAAGAGAAGGAGAAAGAGAGATACACTGGAACATTCCTTCAGGTCCAATTAAAACCGCTGCTTGGCTGAGCTGGAAGTTGCTGAGGCAAAAAAAATAAATCAACTGAAAAATTACCCCCTCGGACGACAGTTATTTTAAAATAGCTGAACCGACCGCTCACGATTCACAGAAGAACAATCCCCTAATCGCAAAGGTAATGCAACTGCATTACCCATCCTAACATAATGAGAATGGTCCACTTTTTTTATAGTGTTTTACAATGCTCCAGTTCCCACTAAAGTCCAACTGTAATGATTGCGATTTATATGGCAGCCCGCACCTTGGGGACATTGCTGACATCATTCTGAGTCATGCGGTTGTTTGAGATGGCTGAAAGTCTGGAGCGCTGATTGAGTGTTCCCAGAGTAATCAGCGAGGACTAAAGGACGAGTGTCCTGCAGTTAATTCAGTGCCATCGAGCCTCGCCGCCGTCCCACCTACGGGTTCCTACGGGGAGATTCTCACAGACATAATCAAATATTCAGAGGACTCATTCACCCTCGCCACAGAAGCAAGGAGAAGTTTCAGCTGAGCGAGAGAAGGAAGAAGAAGCAAAAGAGCAACGAGTGGGCGTGCAAAAGAGGGAGAGCGAGAGAGGGAGGGAGGGAGACAAATGTATCACTGCAGAAATTCTGAATTAATAAGTGCCGTCCAACCAGAATTCCAGGATAACTCGCTGAGGACGTGGCTGTTTGTATGCAGCGTTCGACACACAGAGTCTTTGTGTCTGCATCAGAGGGCACCCTACTGTCCATACAACACACGACAAGCCGATAGTAATGAGTCATACTCCGGTGGGTCCTCAAGGCACAGAGGAGCACACAGAGCAATACAGTGCAACACAGAAGAAAATTGCGACACGCGTGTCATACATTAGCAACACTGTGAAGTAGTTCTTTCTCACGGTCTACGAAATTGCTTTTTAAAATGTATTAAATCCACCCGTGGTGTCCAATAAAAAACTCTCCTCTCAGGAGCCTTCTGGTATTTCAAGAAGAGGATTGCAAGATACAAAGACAAACCACAAGGGGAGGAAGACTAGACCCGGTGTCTAACGTACTTTGACTGAGTAGAGAGGTTTTAAACAACAAGAAAAATTGGGATTGTGAGCCACTTATCTATGGGGCCATCCAGGCTACCCCATGGCCTTATGCAGCAATCAGTTAAAGATGAGTCATCCAAGGTGGATAAGTCACGGCTGAGGAAGGGTCAAGAGGAGGAAAGTCATTCGCTGACCACCTGGGGACAGCACAAGCCACCCACGCTCTTACCCCGGGGGATGGGGGGGTTTGGAGCAGACTCGAGCTCACGGCTCGGAAAGCTGATCGAGATCATACATTTTGCTCAGAGCCTGCATTGATTATTGAAGGGGATCAATGAATCCCGCCAGACCGGGGTACTGATGAGCGGTTTGCGGATGAGTGCGCTCACGCGGTTCACTTTGCGTGTCGTCGTTTCGTCGATACCATCTACGCTGGGAGATCGATGCCATTGGCTGGTCTACATCCTTTCACTGCGCGTCTTAATAGGACCAAGCCGAAAATCTCATTCAGAAAGGCAATAAAAATGTTTGGACGATCGGGGTCTTTTTGGTCGCATGGTGTATTATCATTGTTCTACTCTTCAGTCTGGTTCATAAAGGTGGTAGAAGTCCACAGCTCAGGAGCCTGGCATTTTAAACATTGCCTCAGAACGAGTAAGAACACATCACATGCAGTTAGACAGCATTAAAAGGTCAACTGTAGATCTTCCCTGCAACAAAACTGCTCTCAAGCTCTTTCTCATGGCTACAAGCCCATCTGACGAGCACACCTTTCTGCAAAGCCCCCATAGACCGAGAGCTTCAACGCTTGTCATATTACACTGTAATTCCCAGGGAGACGTTTAATAAGGATTTTCATCATTTTCATCACTGTTTGTAATATTATTTCAAGGCCCAGCGCTGTCATAAATTTAATTTACTCCCCGCTTTCCGATCATAACACCATTCAGGATAAAAATAACGCAGCGAGCGACTTTATTTATTGCCGACAATGTAAACAGTTATCAACAATTTTCCTAAGAGGGCGCCGTGACAAATCTCTCCCGGAGGGAAGGGAGTCCGTTTGCGCTGCTTGCGCAGCGCCATTGTCCTAGAAAGAGAAAAGCAAGGGAAGAGGGAGAGTTTGGAATGCCAGCCAGAAGGCTTCGTCCGCACGCCGCCGGGCATCCGAATTAAGACCTCACTCTGCAACGGCTTCTTTTTAAACGAGCCACTGAACCGGCCCGACAGGAGCAGGAGAACAGCCAGGCGCACGGCGGGGGGACCCGAGGGAAGAGGGGAAGACCGAAGGACAGAAGATCGAATCTGAAGGTCAAGCGGCAGGAATGCGAGGAGGAGGCTGGTCGGCGGCGGTGTTGGGGTTTCCGAAATTTTTCGTGAACAGGAGGGAAGCCGGTTAAGTGGTTCTTCTGGGCAGGTGCTCCTAATCCTCCCAGATCCCGACAAAGTGGGGCGTTTAAGGAAACCGCACCAAACATCACACTGGCCACACTTTCTAATTAAATGGCGGATTTCACACGAGGTTGTGAATGGCACCTTATTTACAGCAGCAAAATGAAGGTGTATATTGAGCAGCACAATGCCCGTGAACTCATAACAGGCATCCTCCAGATTGTCTAACCTGAGAAAAGGAAGGAGGGGCAAGGGGGTGGGCTGGAGGGATATGAAATTAGCTTTTGCCACCATGAGTGTTTCTCTTTTTGACAGCTGAGAAAAGGCAGATATCATTACAACGGTGATGGCAGAATAGCAAGGGATTGTCATCTCTCTCCCTCTCTCTATCTCTCTCTCCTCCCTCCCTCCCTCCCTTTCTCACTTTGACCCATGCTGACCCCGTGAAGGAATACAGGCTGACGTCCTCATTGAAATTGTGAGACTACATCTTCTCCCTTACTTTAACACACAGCATCCCCTCCAACCAAAGCAAGGACAAAATAAATTATCAAATATTATTTACCTTTTTAAATAAAAATAAAAAAGCAGCTGTTTGCCAGCTGATGCTTGCGTGCAATGCATACACACCCATACTCCATGCTCCTGTCCATTTAAGAAACAAACCGTTGCGTCCTCCCTCTCTACCGATCTTTCATACACGATGGATAACGATGATAAGAGGCTACGTGAGATTGCTTTGGCAGGAGGCCAGGCGGCGCAGAACCAAACACCGATTCCCTTTCCGGAAAAGAAACCGGAACAAACAAGGATCAAATGCTTTGCTAGATTATTTGGTAACTAATTAAGGAGAGCCATGCTTAATGAAATCCCCCTTTTGGTTAATCACATTAAGTAGCAGGTTATGATAAACTGGAAGGGAGGCTTAAGCATGAGGGCTGACTGCAGAGAAGCGGGCGATTTGCCAGCTTTAAATGGAAGAGGCTGAAAACGTACATGTTAACCGTAGCTAATTGTCTGAAACCTGCCATTGAATGTTTCTAATGATTAAATAGCGCTTTGATTTAAATGGAATGCAGATAACCCATCTGCAGCCTGTTTCCTTTGCACATGTCGCTAATGTGGCATTACCTTCCTAACTTGCATGCAGCCTCATCAATTATGCTGGCATGCGTGCCTGGTGAATGATAGGCCTAATGCTTCAACCAAATTCAACATGTCAAATTGCCAGTAATATATATATATATATATATATATATACACACACACACAAATAAAACAAATAAAAAACATGAAATTAGTGGTCTTGTGAACAAGCTGTTAAGGTCCAATCACTTGGATTTATTACATTTTAGCTTTAGAAGGTTTAAACCTCCTAGTGATCTAGTTTGTAATGTCATCTAAGCGGTTTGCAAGAGTGGAGGAGACAGACGCCACAATAGATTTGGTGCTCAAGTAGGCTACAACAGTGTATCCTCAGCACAGCAATGAAATGAAACTTGAGGCCACCATCGGCAGGGATTCTTTGAAGTGTGTCAGTTTTTTGGACATGAGTGTGTGAATTGTGTATTGGGGCTCAGTACGTGAGTTCTAAGTTTTACTCGTGAGATTTACGAGCCATGTTGTCTCATCTGCGCAGTGCGTGTTAAGTAGCCGAGGTCTGATAATTTAATGTAATTTTCCGCTCAGACTGTGCACGGCACTGTTATCCCAGTTGTGTTCTCCTACGGTGCTTGCGCCGCTGGATGAATAAGAATTCCCATGGCTAAGCTCTTTCCTGGCGATTCACATCATCCACTTAAATCTCCCATCCGCGCACGGAGCAGCTGAGCACGATATGTTCACGGCTGAGGCAAGTGCTCAGCGCGTAAATCATGTGCCAGTTAATTAAGTATGCCGAGCGATTCCCGTGTACTTCTCAGTCTGCGTGTTTAGGTGGTCCTACTTAACGCGTCCACAGACCAAGATCAGGCACTTCAGGCAGCAAAGAATGAGGCAATTGAAGTGAAAGGTGGGTTGAGAACGATCACCACAGCAGGTCCGTGTAATGAGTCTGATAAAAATAGAACGTTTGTGCACTACAGAAACAAGACAAGCAGATCTGGGGTGTACCGTGTGTTGACTATGAAAACATTTCTTCCACAATGAAAATTCTTACTGATAGGACAAAAAGCCTTCCATGAGACTTTGGAAAGGGGAAAAAGAACAATGCCACATTTTCTAGGTTAGCTAACAAATTAAGTTTTTAAAATGTATTTATTACAATGTACTGCCGTAGGTTAATTGTGATTATATATAATTTTCCAAAAAAGTAATGCATTCAATAAATGATGTCCATGCAATGAATTTACATCTACTGCACTGGAAAAGTTCCCCCCGCACTACGATGATAAATAATCCCGCTACCACATATGGTAGCAGATGGACTATGAGAGCCGTGTGTACCACTCACAGCAGTGTTACATCAATAATTTCTCCTTTCAATGAAACATTCAGTGCAATAGTTCAATTAAACATATCTCTGTAAATCTTATGTCTTACTTATCGAGAATGTCTACAAGGCAAAGTGTGCCCATCCCTCATCCCACTGTGAGCCATTGCTCCTTAGATAGCATGCAAAGCACACTTACAAAAACTTACTTTTTTTTGGGTATTTAATTACTTTTTATTCCTTTTAGATCACCTCACACGAAATCCTAGTAGCACATACTGTGCTTTACATTGCTCTGCCATAACAGTGAGCTTACTTCTTCAAAGTGGCACCTGAGTATTAAAATGGATTAACTATTTCTCCATCCATATGTACGCATGTACCAGCAATTTACAAATGTACCCACAATTCTTTTCATTAATTACAGTTATGTAACGTAAAGTACTCATTAAGCTGGTTACATTAAGGTATCTACCACATTAGATCCAATAAAGTAAGGGAAGAGACAGAAGACTGGTCCTCAATGAGTCATCGATCATTTCAACATTAAGAGAGCAGTCAGGTTTTCGCTCGCTACCTCATATGCATACCAAAAGCGTGCTTTGAAAAGATATATTCTGGAGGCCAGTTAGTTCCTCAGCCTATTCAGAGTATGCATTTTATTTTGAAGGTAAAAAACGAGAGAGGTAAGCCATTTTACTTCCTCTCCATGGAGTCTGCTGTTCTTTCATTCGCGACTCTAAGAAAGCAACAATGCCAAGCTCTTTAAAAGAGGAGAGGTGAAAGGTGTCATGTCCAGGAGAGCTTTTTCTTCCTAATACTTTCCAGCTTTTCAGGACTGCTCCTATTTTCTCAGAAAGCACCACTTCAAAAACGGCATTATAGTTACTACAAAATCTCTCAGTACTTCCACTCCGAACAGCCAACAAAGGATTTGAGATGTGCTGAAAAGCAGTGGTAGGGGCAGAATACGCCTGTGCCTTATCGGTTCTTTGAGTGACATTGTGATCTACTTCTCAGGTCATCTCGTTTGGGAAAAGCCCAGATAAGAAGCCAAACGGATGGCCCGAAACTGAAAGGGAAGGACCCAGAGCCTGCAGCTCCCGACGTAGCTCTGGAATTCGCCGGCAGCGCGCTCAGAGAGGAAGCGAAACGTGGCGCTCGCGACCCGCGCTTCCCCCAAACGGCCGTCTCCCTTCTGCACCTTTCACAGGCATCGCTTTCACTGAGGATATGAGAATATCAAGAGGAGCAGAACCGCGCAGCAGGGGAACAGACAGCCCAGGTGTAGAGCTGTCGGCAGCTACAGTACCTGTATAATTAATGATGGGAGCCAGGTGGGTTGGTGGGGGGGGCATGACAGCCACAGGAACCCTGGGAGCCGGTGTGTCAGTGCCGCGCTAACTTGTGACAGCTGCTGGCGGGGGGTGGGGGCGGGGACGGGGGGGCGGGGGGTAATGTTATGCTGGCTGCTGATACTGGAGGGGGGTTGATGAAATTGCCTCATCACCTTCACGGCGAGCTCCTACGCGCGGACGTGCGTCCGTGACCCGCGGGCCGCGGCTCAGAAGAGCCAAAGGGGAGTTTAGCGTCACGCGCAGCTATCGAGTGGCGCTTTCATCCCGCTCTTTTGAAGCTTCGCGGCTCTGCCCTGTGCCGCTGTGCAGCGCCGGCGTGTCGCCTCCGATCCTGGCTCCCGCGCGCGGCGCACTGCTGACACCGGGCCCCGCGCGTCAGCGTCAGCATCCCACTCACACCGCCGAGCCGCACCCGCAGTACAGCACAGCACAGCACGCCTGAATCAGGACCGCTTCAAAAGCAAGGAGAGGGAGAGAGAGAGAGGGAGAGGGAGACAGGGGGGGAGAGAGACAGAGAGACAGGGAGAGAGAGAGAGAGAGAGAGAGAAATAGAAAGACAGGGACAGAGAGACAAAGAGAGAGACAGAGCGAGAGAGAGGGGGGAGAGAGAGAGAGAGACCGAGACCAGCAGCCAATGCCCTTGCTAGCACACACTATCCAACTGTCAAAGGACACCTCAGGAATGCACAAAGTACATGAAGACATCCACTAGGGAGGATCTATCTGTACTGAAGTGTATTTCCTTGGGGGCGATGCAAAGACACTTAGCGACTGCTCTCGTAATTGGAGAGTCTGTCCTAAATACATCAGGCTACACACTGCGAGCAACTCCTTGTTCTATCACTGTAAATTCCCAAGTTATTTGTCAGAAGCACTTAAATCAGGACACACACTTTCTGTATAGGCGTGTTCCTCAAAACTTGTAAAGAGCGCAAAGACTTTTTTCCCAAATACTTGTCTGCTAATGTTTGCACAACTGAGGCTTGGAGAAGTTGATATCTCAATAAAAATAAAATAAACTTACACGTTATCTTGCAACTGTCATATTAATTGGCACATTGAAAACTTGTTGGGGCCATGAATAGAGGGAAAGGTAGGGTTGCCAGATTCCCAGTTTCAAACTGGAATGTATGGTTTTCAAATTATTGTACAGGTCAATAAAATGTGCTCCATCGGTTTCGATTGCATGTTGTCTGGTTTTAACTAATTCTAAATCTGGAAACCCTAGGGAGAGGCCAGTTGAGGGTACTACTGAGCCTATTCAGGCATTGCTGAGGATTCAGGTTATTATGCAGAACAGGAGCAGTAGGGTTGCCACAGGACATTAACAAAGTTAATGAACAGTGATGCTCCAAATACGAGCTCCAGCACACCACCATTTATTTCATTCGGATGTCTACCCTATACCATACCTCCCTGTTTAAATTATACATCAATTTCTACCTGTATCTTTAAATATGAATTCTGAAGAGACAGTGAGAATATTATTCTTTTTTTTTTTAATTTCCTTTTCCCGAATATGAAATTCCCAGTTGCATACACCAGCATTCACTGGAACTCTGCCATCAATTTGGCAGATGCGCATGACACCAAGTGGCACTTCTTATCACACCACAGCCCGTAAGCTGAGTATGCATAGAGATGAGTTGTAGGAAGACATTTCAGTGTGCAAATTAACAGGCAGAAATGCAAGCACCTGATCAACCAGCAGGGATCGCTAGAGAGCAATGAGCTGCGTGTCCCTGGCAATTGAACCTTCCCTAAACATGGGTGGTGCTATCCCCAATTGTGGTTTGCCCTGCGGGGCTATCGGCTACAGTTAGCACCGGCACTGGTTACTGCCACAGGTTTCCATCCCGGACTGCGGAGCAAAAATGGAGCCTTAACCATATGAGCCATCCAGCAGCACCAAGAATAGTGCTTCTCAGATAATGTGCAATTAAACCTGAAGTAGAACGACAAGGGAGTCTGGTTTTAAGCAAAGCCATACACTATGGCATAGTTCTCATGTGAAGACACTGAAGAAGCACAATACTACAGAAATGTAGGCCAGCATGATATGATTGTCATTTGAGGGGTATAGCTGCAGCTTAAGATGTAATGAATGACAAAATCAGAGCCTAGATTTCAGCTCACAGTCAAGCCTGCAGCTGGAAAGGCCATGAGCTCATATTCAACATAATCTGATCTACAAGGGCTTTGTCCTCACATTGGAATAAGGAATTCAAGCAAATGGAGCAGCTTGCTTCTTTTTTTTTTACACAATATTAATGTTTCTGAAGTCTTTGAATTTAATCAACCATGTTTGAAAGAAGTAACAGCTGAGGACAAAGCTGATTATGCTTCCTCTAAATCTGGGTTTGGACTCATTCCAATTACACTTGAAATGTATTCTTATCTCTGTTATTATTGTAATATGAAGGTCTGGCTGGGATTTTTCTCATTCAGCGCTCATAGGTTTAAGAATCCATTAAGAATTAAATGTATTCATTTGGTTTGAACACAAACTAATTTGCGAGATAGCACATCAACGAAAACCCACAATGCATTGTCCTGAGCATGCATTGCCATGTCCAATGCTGCCACACATACTCCCAAAAACAGCGTCAGTGACTATATCAGATAGCTGGTGTGGAGCCTTTCTTTGACGCTTCTCCATTATTGGATGCTGTGCTGTTATAATGGATAATGGCTCTCATATGCTGGCAGAGGAGGTGTAAATGCAGGCCAATCTTCAACAGTTTCACATTTGCATTTTTATTCATTTATAAATTCAACAAATAAATGTAAATTAAATCTAAATAAAACCATTCAAATGCATCATATGCCTGTGAGTAAACACACAGAATTCCAAACTAAAGATAAAAACAATAAATATTCAGGGTGTAATTCAGGTTCTAATAATGTCAAAACAAAACAATATTCCTGTGTTATGCTATAGATATACTGAAATGTAAAAGCTCTGAATGAAATTTTCATGTTCATGTAGCTGTAAAATATCAGCTTATGGTATAGACTGGGCCTGGCAGTTCTTTTTCTTTTTTTTTACCACCAGCAGAAACCAACAGAAACTGTTGTTGCACAGACGAGTGGCTTGAGCAAGCTGACCTTTTGCATAATCAGAATTCTCAGACGATATCCATTGCGGTTTAACTGGAGCAGAATGGCTGCGCCGTGACTGCCTAGCAGAGGGAGACACTGGGTCCGCTCAGGACTGAAGGCCTCTCTCTCTCTCCACTGACACAACCACTACAGAAGAGGGTAGTGGACAGAAAAGTAGCGTGCTCTAGCCTTATAGTGATCGCATTGATGCATGGTAAAGACATTTTAAAGGCCGATAGATCCCTCACATATTCTTTGTGTGTGGACTTCAAATGAAACTCTACCTTGGTGACAGCTATTGTGGACCAAAAGCTGGAAAACAAGTGCAATGGTAGGCTACATGATTAAAATGTTGTCCAGTAAAGCACTGAAAAAATTGACAGAGAAATTTGATTATTTTTTCATAAAAACTAAATTTAAAGGACACACAGCTCTATTCATACCAGGGATACTAAAAAAAGGGAGTGTGAATGACGTGTTGTCACATTTTGCATAGAAACCAGAGAGGACCTCCACCAATCACAGAGTACTTTGGTAATAAAAAAACAGAACAATACCAGCAGTGATTGGTGGAAAAAATAGGTGATTCAGCGGTCTTTGTTGTTGTTGTTGTTGTTGTTTAAAATCTCTGCTGGGCGGACACCCGAACAGGTTAAATTAAATTTCATTCTATGCCAACAAGACAGGTAACAATGAAATTTCATTTCACCTCTTATACTTTTCTTTCCTGTTTTTTCCAACAGCAATATCTCCATCACTTCCATCTCATACACCCCCTCTCCTCCACCACCAAACAAAAGGAAACTGAAGAAATAAAAAGCAGTGGAGGCATATAGGGGCTCCGTTTCTCAGAAATATAAACAAAACAAATGGAGGGGAGCTTCATACATAAGGAAGCGTACATAAGGACTATCGTGAAATCTGCTCCCAAGCCTTCAAAGAGTGCCTCATTTCCTTCCAGTCGATGAAGAGCATATCTGCTGATGAGCACGGGCGTTGAGTACGGGAGCGTGGAGAAGCCCATTTCCAGTCCATTAAGACCAACGAGGAACCAACCAATCAGGAGATATAACCTGGGCTGCCAGCCTCAGGTCAGACTCAGTCAATCTCTCCAAGGAACACCGAAGTAGTGATCAAGCGCAATTTCAACAGGTAATGTAAAACATGGGAGCACACCAAAACATGATTACATGAGGCGGGAGCTGCATCCTTTAACAGTCATTAGTTTGCAGGCCTACTGTCTCTGAGTGTGATATATGGCTATTTTGATTTTCCTCAGCAAAGAAGGCATCACACCTCTCTTGTTTGACTCCTACTTCAATATACCAATAAAAATAGATTCGTATTGAAGGTTCGTTTGAGTTTGGTTTGGGGAAAATAAATACTAAAGGCTTCAGTGGAGAATCTCGGCTTCAGCCATCTGAAAATAGGGATAAATTATCAGAGTGATGGTGAAAAATTTGATGACCTGTGAAAGATTGATAACACACACAGGGAGAGAAATGCCTTCAAACTCAAAGGTAGTAATTAAGCGCTCCACACACACTGAAGAGTTGACACCCGCACACTCCTACACTCACTTAGTTGAATTATCTTTTGGGTTTTTAAAAATATTTTTTAAATCATCTCAGGCTATTGTTATAACGTGGCATTACCACAGTGTGGAATTCATCTTATGGGTATACTAAACCTGTTGAAATTGCTTGAATTTGCATTTGCTTTTAATATCAGTATTATTCTAATAACATTCAACCCCCAGTGTAAAACACACATACACATACATTAGCATTACCCATAAATTTCCCATAAGAATTTACTGCACTTCTAAGGTTTCTATGGTGACTCCGTACATGTAAGTAACATGAGTGACAAGTGTTAATAGCTGATAAAACAACAACATCTGTGTACAACACTATAATTTTTCTTTATGAGACCTGATGTTAGCTGACAGATTTTCACATTCTCTCTTACTCTCTCCCTTACCTTTCCCCACCCTCTCTCTCTCTCTCGGTGGCCGAAAGGTACTCTATATGACCAAAAGTATGTGGACACCCCTTGGTCTGGGGCTGTTATCATGGTTTGGGCTAGGCCCTACCTTCCAGTGAAGGCAAATCTTGCAATGATATTCTAGCTGGTTCTGTGGTTCCAGCTTTGTGGCAACAGTTTGGGGAAGGCTCTTTCCTGTTTCAGCAAGACAATGCCACCAGGCACACAGTAAGGTCCATATAGAAATGGTTTTGTGAAGATCGGTGCGGAAGAACCTGACTGGCCTACACAGAGCCCTGACCTCAACCTCATCCAACAATTGGAAAGTCAACTGTGAGCCAGGCCTAATTGCCCAATCAGTGTCCGACCACCCTAATGCTCTTTTGGCTGAATGGAAGAAAATCCCTGGGGCGACATAGCTCAGGAGGTAAGAGCGGTTGTCTGGCAGTCGGAGGGTTGCCGGTTCGATCCCCCGCCCTGGGCATGTCGAAGTGTCCCTGATCAAGACACCTAACCCCTAATTGCTCTGGTGAATGAGAGGCATCAATTGTAAAGTGCTTTGGATAAAAGCGCAATATAAATGCATTCCATTACCATCACCATTACCCCTGTAGCAATTCTCCAACATCTAGTATAAAGCCTTCCCAGAAGAGTGAAGGTTGTTATAGCACCAAACAGTGATGCCCATAATGTTGGATGTCAGGTGTCCACATGCATTGATCATGTAGTGTAGCATCCAGTGTTTCATAACATTGAGGCTATAGAACACAGTGAAATTGCACAATTTATTTATTTAGGTTTACATACAAACTAATCTTTTCTGTGTGGTGGATGTCTCCAGTAATCTGAAAATAGCGTCTAGTGTGTCATTACATTGAGCCTATAGAACACAGTGAAATTGCACTATTTATTTATTTATTTATTTATTTAAAGGCTAATCAGTGGTCCTTGGCAGAAAATGGTCAGAGGTGATGATGATGCCATGTTTCTGCTCTAGCCCTGCAGGAATCCGGCTTTAGTCTGTGTGGGCTTGGCTCAGAACTCTGGGTCTTGCTGTTGTCATGGAGATGGAATGGAGTGCAGGAGGGCCAGCTTTTCTGTAGCTCCTGAGCGGATCCTCCCAGTGCTCCCCACACACTCGTACTCCATCCCCGCCCACCACTGCTCTCGCACCCCCTCGTCTCGCCGTGTCTGCCCCACAGCTTCTGGGGGGGGGGGGGGGGCACAGTTTGCCGTGATGACGGCCGTACAACACGCATCCTACACGGAGAGAGCGCTCTCTCTCTCTCTGCCTCCCTTTCTCTCCCTCTCTTGCCATGATTGCTTTTATGTGCTGGCTTTTGCTAGAGAAAAACTGCTGTACATAAAGCAAAGTGGAAAGATCCCTGCTGACAGAGGTAGGGGTACAACACAGACGCGCCCGCTGAAGATTGCCCTTCTAGCAATTTCCTTGATTGAAATTTAAGGTTTGCGGTTGGTTGCCTGGGCCATAACATGAAACACTGTGATTCCCAGAAAGACTGAGCTCCTGGCAGGGGTCTTGAGCATTAGACAGTGTTACTCCATGTTTGTTTAGGGTCATTAAACAATCTGAACACATCTAAATCATGTTATTTCTGTACAAACTATCAATAACTGTCAGTATTCTATTTTCTATAATATTCTATTTTCTCCAGGTCACTGCTACCAATTATTGATTCAGTCTTACAAGATCCCCCTTATACCCGTTACCATAAGAACGGGGTGTGTGTGTGTGTGTGTATACAGTATAAGTCAGATTCTCAGGTTTTATGAAAGGGTATTTTTATACATTTTGGTTTCACCATGCAGAAATTATAGTTCTTTTTATACATTTTACCCTCCTTTCAGGGCACTATAATTTTTTGGACAGATGGCTCCACAGGTGTTTCTAATTAGTCACGTGTGTTCATTTTCTACCATAGTGCAGGCATAAGAGAGTTTTCAGTCTGTAGTCTTCATTCTAGGCTTCCGAATCTGTTATTGGTGTTTGTCAACGTGAGGACCAGAGTTGTGCCACTATAAGACCAAGCAGCCATTATGAGACTGAGAAATCGCAAAGAAAGAAAGAGAAAAAAAAAACGTCAGAGGCCCAGGTCAAACCTTACACTTGCCAAAATCAACTGTTTGGAACATCATTAAGAAGAAAGAGAGCACTTGGTGAGCCCAGGAATTGCTAAGGGGCTGGTAAGCAGAGTAAGACCTCTACCTCCTGCACTCCATTGTCTGAGCGCTTGTCTGGCAGTCGGAGGGTTGCCGGTTCGATTCCCCTGAGCGTGTCGAAGTGTCCCTGAGCAAGACACCTAACCCCTAATTGCTCCCAACGAGCTGATTGGTACCCTGCACGGCAATGAATGAGAGGCATCAATTGGAAAGCGCTCTGGATAAAAGCGCTATATAAATGCAGTCCATTTGCCATTTACAGTTGATGACCAAAGAATTCTCACCATAATGAAGGAAAACCACCAGACACCTGTCAGACAGGTCAGAAACACTCCTCAGGAGGGAGGCGTGGACATGTCAGTGACTACTGCCTTCAGAAGACTTCACACACAGAACTATAGAGGCTACACTGCAAGATGCAAACCACTAGTCAGCCGCAAAAACAGGATGGCCAGATTACAGTTTGCTAAGAAGTACCTAAAAGAACATGCAGAGTTCTAGGAACAGATCTTGTGGACAGATGAGATAGAGAATGACTTGGATCAGAGTGATGGCAAGAGAAAAGTGCGTAACAAACATCATTTCTACACGTAGAAACCAAAATGTATAATAATACTCATAAATAAAAGCTGAGAATCCACACTTTACCCACATGTGAATTGTTTGATTACAAAGTCAAAATTGTGGAGTGCAGAGCTAAATCAGGAAAAATATGCCTTTGTCCCAAATATTATGGAGCTCACTGTGTGTATAAATACGTGCGAAATAAGACCAACTGAAATGAAGAGCAGAGGAGGAGCTGGATGTCTATGCAAAAACAAAATGGCAGAAACAACAATGAAGAGAAACAGAGAGAGGGTAAATAAAGAGAGCATACTTCCAGAAGGGCATCGCAATCACAGCCAATTCTCAGGAATACAGAGACCCTCTGCCTTTCCGAGCACGAGATGCACGGTCTCTGCCCCCCAAACGGCCCCCACCCCACCCCACCCCACCCCACCCCAAACTGCATCTCCTACAGTCACACTTCATCATCCAGCCTTCTGCTCATTAAAGAGATCTGATGAAGCATAGAAACTGTCCATCTTACTTACCAACCACCCCCAACCCCAGCCCCCCCGCCCCAAGCCCCCAGCCCAACTTCTCCACACAGACTGCGTCTGCCTCCTATCAGAGCTTTCTGAGATTAAAAAAATAAAACAGACATGCAGAGAAAAGCACTGATGAATTATGGATGGAGAATGTCACGGCATTGGGGAGCTAATTCAGCCAGCACATTACCATCCCCTAGATCTGTACAACTGCTGCCAAAGTGCAGGGCAATCCCACAACCCCCTCCTGGAGAAACTGAGAGAAGAGCCCGTAAAGCAGCCCAGATTATTAAATGATCTTCCTCCATGTTAGGATGTTGAAATACAGTGGTCTTCCAGGGTCACAAAATGGGGGATTTCATTTGCACACGACTCAGAATGTAACAGCAATTTAGAGGCTGGGATTAAGTCCAGTTGTGGAGGAGCAATCAGATTATGCTCATGTTGTGAGGTCATTAGCAGCTCAACATGGACACAGGGCGCTCTGATTAACGGAGCCGCAGGCTTGGCCCTTGAATCATGTGAAGCAGAAGATTTTACAGCCTCTAAATCAAGAATACCACGCCACACAAAATTAATGCTCTAATTCAAGACATGTCCAAAATGACCAAATTTGCTATGAAGGGCAAAAAAAAAAAAAAAAATACTTTAAAAGACACCAGGCGAACTAGGGTTGATGCCAGTGTTGATTAGTTGGTCAATGTCGTAGTGAGACACTGTAGCGAGCTCACATAAGACCCTAGGGAATGGGTAGAGAACCTCTCAATAATCCAGATGGGACTTCAATAAGTGCTTAAAATCAAGTTCTATAGTCGCAGCTTATTTGTTCCTGAAACAAAGTTTTTTATCGATAGCTAACTCATAGCAAGGCTGCCTGAAAGTTGCCCACGGCGAAATTTAACCCCCTAAATCCATCTCTGGCCTTGCCAGATCTGTGTATTTACTGCACAGTGTACAAGGGACCAAGCCAATAAAATAATCAAAAGCACAGTTTCCTTTGGCTCTCACGTACAGCTGACTCAGCAGAGTTCAGCATGAAGGAGCAAAAACAGCAGCAGTTGAAAAAATAAAACAGGCATAATCATAACAGGAATTGCTCGCTGCTCAGCAAGCAGGTAACAGCTGCTCCTCCTGTCAGGGTGTTGATATGTGCTGACTGGGTGTAAAAAGGGGGGGTCTGAGGACCATTTTAACATGAATTTGGAAGAGCCCAGGACAGCATAGTAATCATTTTCATGTCTCTCACATTATCTAGGGGTTGGTGTAGAAAATGATCTCGTTTGTTCTCAGCGGTCCACTTTAACCAGACAGAGTCCATTCCACGTCATTAAAATCATTTGAAGGTGGAGTTTTTTTTATTACCTTTCAGACCAGTAACTTAGAGGGTTGATTGCCACAGCTAATGCAAGCAGTATGTATACACCTTTATAACTACAGAATGAAAGTGTTATTATAGCAAAGACAGCAGGACATAACAGGGACCACCAGTGACAGTGGATATCACACTAAAGAACACGTAAGGATCTTTTTTGGTAACTCACTAACTGCTAATGCCTATGGGCCTACATGCCAACCAAGCTTGCTGGAGGGGAGAGTTTATTAGAGAGGCAGGCAGAACCATTTCAGTCTTTTTAACTCTGTGAAGAGTGGGTTTTTGGAATGTTTTCTAAATTCTAAGTCAGTGTTCTATAACTCCATTGCTTTCAATTGCCGATAGTGATGCTTACAACAGCTTTAGAATGTTCAGTGAAGAGCATTCTAATAGCACATTTGTGATTTTAGACCTTAAAGTGTTAAGCTTAAAAGACAGGTAAAATCAGCACTCTCAGTCATCTCACTCTGCTAAAGCAGCTGTTCTCAATGCAGCGACTGATCCGCAATCAAATCCAGACGGTGACACTGTCCCACAGGTTTTAGGCCTCCACAGCCACCGAGGGAGGGAGGATTTTGGTAGGCCAGATTATCCCGTCTCACTGCGAACAAGCCACTTCTCTGGTCCAATAGGTGCCAGCCTAGGCTGTGACACAACAGCTGTGAGGCGGAGCCACTGAGGCCATGGCTGTAAAGTCCCAGTGGACCCCAGCCTGGATTTCAGTGGATATGCCTCCTAGTCAGCATTCTCCCAGACTGAGGGAGGTTGGCACAGAGATGGAACATGCTGACAAATATAAATGGACATTCCAAATGGTGAAAAAAAAGAGTGAGCAGAATTGCAGTAGATCTCCAACGCAGATCTTCATTTCATTTGATGGATTTCTGATTCTGATGGGACATGACAATCAGATTTATGTTGAAGAAATGTATGGCAAAGTGTTTCTCTGTTTTTTAGGTTTGTTTGTTTGTTTGGTCTGTGAGTGTACGTAACATCAAGCCCTCCAAGACCTGCTGAGCATAGAGATTTCAACAGTCCTTAGAGGCTCTCGGTAAAAATCTGCTTCCCTTCTTTCTTCAACCAGTCATTCATTTTCACTTTCACGCCTGGGGAAAATAATAACAGCCTTCTGTGGATGTGAAACAGCCTTGATAAGAGTCCTGATGAACATGTCAACATCGCAGCTTGCGCAGCTGCACACCCTCAGCGCAGTTACACACCCTCAGCGCAGCTGCACACCCTTAGCGCAGTTACACACTCTCAGCGCAGTTACACACCATCAGCGCAGTTACACACCCTCAGCCCAGTTACACACCCTCAGCGCAGCTGCACACCCTCAGCACAGTTACACATCCTCAGCGCAGCTGCACACCCTCAGCGCAGTTACACACCCTCAGCGCAGTTACACATCCTCAGCGCAGCTGCACACCCTCAGCGCAGTTACACACCCTCAGCGCAGTTACACACCCTCAGCGCAGCTGCACACCCTCAGCACAGTTACACACCCTCAGCGCAGTTACACACTCTCAGCGCAGTTACACACCCTCAGCGGAGCTGCACACCCTCAGCACAGTTACACACCCTCAGCGCAGTTACACATCCTCAGCGCAGCTGCACACCCTCAGCGCAGTTACACACCCTCAGCACAGTTACACACCCTCAGCGCAGCTGCACACCCTCAGCACAGTTACACACCCTCAGCGCAGCTGCACACCCTCAGCGCAGTTACACACCCTCAGCACAGTTACACACCCTCAGCGCAGCTGCACACTCTCAGCGCAGCTGCACACCCTCAGCACAGTTACACACCCTCAGCGCAGCTGCACACCCTCAGCGCAGTTACACACCCTGTATTATGCAAAACGCAAAGACTGCGCGATGTGCACCCGACGGAGCGTCAACCTTTGCGGGACAGCTGTACGGGGTCCCGTCTCTGACTGTTCCTACGGTGGGCCCCTACCCCTCTCCCTGCCATAATAAAAAATGAGGACAAATGTGAAAGAGGATCAGCAGAGCAGTTTTTCATGTGTGTTCAAAAAAAAAAAAATCCTCATAATGCAATTGTTTTGTCATGAATGTGTCCGCCCACGTGTCCCAGTCGCACACACCTCACTTAGAACCCAGCAAATTGAGAGCTCTTAAGTCTAATTTGACTCTAATGGGAGCCGCCTTTACGGGCTGTGCACGACCTGATAACAAATTGCCCGTGCCCCCCCACATCCCCCCCTCACCCCCTCTCTCTCTTCACCCCTTCCCTATGCTATGATTATTGCATTTGAAAGTCACGGCCTATAAATAAACTTGTGTCAGGCACAAAGGAAATTGAGTCTCTCTCTGCAATGCATTGTGGGAATGGGATGATGAGCCAACACAATAACAACAAACCTTCTGTTGCGCACAGCCAGAAGGGTCCGACACAGAGGGCCGCGTCACAATCCGATGCTTTCACGTTAAAGAAAAGCAGGTGAAGCCATCATTATTTTTTAATAAAAAAATTTAAGAAACCTTTCCAAAAATATAAAATTACTGAGGCCCACAAACTGCCCATCACTC
Organism: Anguilla rostrata; assembly: GCF_018555375.3. Taxonomy (NCBI): domain Eukaryota; kingdom Metazoa; phylum Chordata; class Actinopteri; order Anguilliformes; family Anguillidae; genus Anguilla; species Anguilla rostrata. Next base: position 25,693,826 of record NC_057936.1, on the reverse strand, counting down.
AGCCATATAACACAATATATATATTTTTTTACCTGTCTAGAATGTCTGACCGAACAAGTGCACGCGGTTGGACAGGTTTTCAGAGGGAAAGAGAGGCACAGATAGCCGATGCATGCGTCATCGTCCAGTCAAAGACTGTGAAACTGACTGCTGCTGCGTGTTCCTGGGTGCAGCTTGCTGCTTGCTGTGTAGAGCATCACCGTAGTGCTCCAGACTTACAGCAAAGAAGCTACAGGTTCTCAGGCTAGGCTGCAGGATCACAGGTTGCCACTGGTTTCAAATTAAATATGAATGGTTTCAATGAGAATAATAATAATAAGATTGAATGAAACTGATAATAAGATACAAATAATATAAAACCAATTTAGTCTTGTAATACCTACATGGCTCAATGTTTTTTGTCTTTTGAGAGAGGCGCTTGTACGGACATGTCCTCTGAATTCAGGGCGTAACGGGGCAGAGGGGTACGGGCTGATTCTGGCACAAAAGGCCGGACGGAGCGCCACACCGCGGCTCGGACTCCCCCGCTCCTCCACGGCTCCTCGTTCAGCTGGAGCGAGAACAAGGCTTCAGAGCGAACGCTGAGGGAACAACATGTCTATTTCTGTCAGCAAATGACAAGGTGCCCGGGAGCTGAAGGACTGCATGCCCATTGGCTAATAATGAGTCATTATGAAGCATGTCCATCTCCTGTGTTTCTCTTTACGTAATTTGAAATGTTTTGACTTTTGACAAGATGGCATTTTCACATCCAGGGGTGACAACAGCATGATGCCGTTCTCATTACTGCCACTCAGTACACCGCCTTCCACTGTGCAGCAGGCACTGAACCTGCCGTGAGACCATAATGAGGCTGGATACGGATCTATCCGTATCAAAGTCTGAAAGGGGGCTGCCACTGTAACCATTCTGTTCTGTAATTGGTACCCAGTCAGGTGAAAGTGAATGGATCATGAAGCCCCTTAAGAATTCCTGGCGGTATGGCACCAGAATTACATCGCGTGGGACACGGCGAAGCTCAGTCTTAATCAGCAGCCATGTTTCAGCAGGCATGCCAACGCGTGCCAGCCCACACACCATGTGCGGGTTTAGGCATCTTCTGCCCAAAGCCAGCCGAGCTCTGAAATCCCACTTTAATTGAAATCTAAAACCACTCTGCCCTGTCAGAAGGGCTCCATTTATGTGTCTATGTTCTACTGTTGGAAGCCCTAAATGTATGGGCGAAACCATTACTCTTTATTGCTGGAAAAGCACTATGGAAGCGATATTAACCCTTTAAGATGAACTGAACATTCTATTGCTGATGTAACAATCAATCACCGGTGTTAATTGAAAGCAACAAAGTTCTAGAACATTGACATAAAATTGCATTCCAAAAAAAGGGTTAATGAAGGAATATCAACAAACCACAGAGGTGTGGTTTAAATGAAATACACACTCATTGACAGGTATTCCCCATGCTGGGGCATAAATTCAAGGAGCAAATTTTAGACAATACTGTGCTGTGTGCATAGATATCATTTGTATTGTTTAGTTGCCGTTTTGCAACGAAAATGGGAGAAAAGAAAGGTAGGTGTTTAGGGTGGGGAGGGGGGCGGGGCAATGATGAACAGCTGCTTACCAGAAAGGGGGGCTTTGATGGAATGGGTGGAAATTTTCTAGACAGACTGACATTATACTGCTAATCCATTCATTATGTTTCCTCATGCCGTGAAGATTGCCTTGTCCTTCACTGAACATTTGCGCACTGAAACAAATGCATGCAGGTATGCATAAAATCATCAAAACAGCACTCCAGGTATTTATCTGTCCTTCAAGCTGCCAATGTTGATATGAATTCTTATATATTGCATTTTTCACCTTGAGTTCTCACCATGAAAGAAGTGAGAGAACTTAATGTGCAAACAAGTAGTGTTACTGCCACAGCACAAAGACATGTACAAAATGCAAAAATGTACAAACAATTGTTGAGGGTAATGACCCTGCCTCTTGTTGACTAAACAAACAGTATGAAATTCAATTAATTTAAAAATGAAAAATGCTTCTATCACTACCTTATACTAAGACAGTATTTTGAATAATAAACAGAATATGATTCATTTGTTTGTTTTTCTACTTGTTCTTCAGACAGACTGATATTCATTTACTTCCAGCATATATTTAATGTGATGGAATATATGCTGTCTGAACATAACATAATGTACTATTCCAATTGCATGGGTGTTAGAGAGTGTATAACATAATCCAAAGCCATTTTAAAAGGTGGAATGATCCAAGACTGCAGTGCACATACTGCATAATGCATTTATACAAACCAAGACTTATGATCCTTCAGTTAAATGGTGTATAACACATGCAAAGTAATGCATGTACAGACCCAGTTCAAAAAGGGAAACCAAATAAATGAAGGGTAGCTCGGACCTCTTCAGAATTATTCCCAACACTGATCGATCTTAAAGGGAATCCCAGCACTGATGCTGCATTCTGAGTGAAACACCTCAAAATTCTTTCGATGTGTACTCCCTCTCCGCCCCATCGATCATAATGTCATAGACTGAAGAGGCATCCAGCACAACTCCTCTGTTCTACCAGCGAGTTCTGAGCAAGGGTGAGGCTGCTGGGCAGGTACACTTAATCTCCACACTTCACCATGCATGCATGCGTACACATAGATACACGCACACACACACATGCACACACACACGTACACACATGCACACGCATGCACACACACGCAGACACAGACATGCACGCACGCAGGCACACACACACACAAACACACACATGGATGCATGTGCTTTATTGTAATGCAGACAGCACAGTCAAAGTGGTCTGAACCAGCCAGTCTCCTGCTGTCTCCTCTGGGTTCCGTGATTTTTCTGGAGTACTGAGGTACAAACCAGCTACCGAGCACACACTCTATATCATCACAAATAAACACACTCAGACACACACACCTACACACACACACACATACGTGCGCACAGACACACACACGCACACACACACACACACGTGCACGCTCCATACTATCACACACAAACACACAGAAACACACACACACACATGCGCGCACACACGCACATACGCACACACATGTAAACACACACCTCTCTGACTGCAAACTCAAGGACCCATGCGTGGAACTTTGTGACCTGATGCGCACAGACACGAACCGGCTCTTTGGCAGGTGCACCGAAGCCATCCTTCCCCACACATTCGACTGTTCCTCTCCGTGTGAAAACCGGGTTAAAATGAGTGGAGATCGCCAGACACAGACAGACACAACAGTGAAATGGTTGCCACAAAATCCATCACAAAATTTATCTCCTTCCCCACTGTATCCACAGACATCCCCCACCCCTGCACGCGTGCTCCTCTTACCTGAGGTACCGGATTGGTTCAATGGGCTCCGCTTCTGGCTCTGTGGAGCTGTGGTTCATGTCGCCCGATGGTGATGGACACTTTCAGATGGCTGTTTTTGGCGAGGGGAAGGGGTAACAAGCACCAGCTTCTGTCAGCACCGTCAGCCTCCTCTTTCTCCTTCCCTTTCTGTGTCTGTCTCCCACTTAAAACCTGGCCTTTTTCTTTCTTCCTCTCTCTCTTTCTTTCTCTCTCTCTCGCTCTCAATCGCACGCTCTCGCTTGCCCACTGTCTGATACAAGTAGCGCTGTGTGTTTATATCAGCTGTCCTAGCTGGCACTGTCAGCCAATTAAATAGCATGGAGACCCTGTGGGAAAGATCTGATTGGCCGTTTCCGCGATGAGCGCAGCTCAGTCAACCATAAGCTGCAGCCCTCAGATGCAGCCTCCCAGTCGGCATGAAGGCACAGGCACCAGAACCGTGGCGGGGGGGGGGGGGGGGGAGCCCAGGACACACAAACACCAACCCAAGAAGCGAAAGCCGCGCGACAACGCGTGATTCGTCTGTTAAAATGAAGACGCTTGACATGTCTTGATGCGTTTAATAATAAGGCTGCGAGAACATTTGACAAAAAAAAAAAAAAAGCTAATTGCGGTGAGCAAGGCTGATTAACGCCAGAAAAGGAAAAATCTTTGTGACACGTCTGATGGATGTGACGCGCAATTGTTCCCTCAGTTCCAAAGAGGAGTGTGTCACCTCAGATGGGAAGACAGCTGAAAGGGAAGGGCAGAAAAGAGTCTCGTTTCCCTTTGTCTCAGCCTGAATGAGCGAAAGGGGACTGGGGGGGGGGGCAAGCAGGGGGGGCTGAATGCCCAGCATCACCCTCTCCGGCGAAAGGGAAGACGTGTGATTGGACGTAGCTTACAAGGGATCAGACAATGCCACTGCCTCGCAGGTGCCCGCAAAATTACCAGGGTCTTGATGGATGTTGGCTGGCATGTGCACCCTCACGCAGTGCCAAGAGCCAATAAGGCTTGGCACTAACCCACTGCGGAGCGGGCTAATTTACAAAGGGCCACAGTCTTACCCTTTACTCCGCCTGCCCTCACTCCTTGGCTCTACAACTGCATACTAATCAGATGGCAAGCAGGGCAAAGCTGTAAAAATGACCACATATCAACTCAGAAGCCCAGAATGAAAATAGAATCTCTAAATAGTTTCATTTACATGTGGATTCATTGGAGCAGGATAGACAGACATGCCATGGTAGCGTCTTTGTACAAGGGGGGAGGCCGTCAGGCAGATCACTGATCAATGATTGCCTCCCCACCGACTGTCTGAGCCTGACTGGCGCAAGTGAATCTGTACATGTGCGTGTGTGTGTGTGTGTGTGTGTGTGTGTGTGTGTTTTTATGCATACATACATACTCCGTCTTAAATACTCTTCTAATTGCACTGCATTTTCTTTTCTACATGTTTATTTGAATTTCTGTTGCATGTGATGTCACCTTATTATGTCCAGTCCGCTTCTGATGCAGATTCAAAATATGCCCAGCAATTAATTGCCCCTTGGGGATAAATAAAGTTTATTGAATTGAATTGAATTGAATTGAATTGAATTGAATTGAATTGGACTGATACAGGCCGGTTCGCTGAGTTATTGAAAGCACATGGCATTTTGATTTATTTTTCGGCTCATTCACATTTTTATGTATCCAGGTTTTATTGCCATAAGACCAAGATATATGAAAATGAAAACGGATTCCTTTGTTTTAAGCTCACTGAGAGAGTCTGAATGGAAATCAGATCTGTTTCCCTTTTTAAGGAATTTACAGTACATCTTCACTTAAAAAAAAAAATCACATAGTTCTAAAAAAGGTAAGATGCACATCATTATGTTTCTGTAGCACAATGCCCTATGTGATAATTTGGTGATAACACAAACGTGCAAGAGGCAGCACACTTAAGCTCACCGCCACCTTGAGGACAACTCATAATATTGCAGCGTTGTGAAAAAACAGCATTTCTTTGTAGTTTCAAGATATTGTAGTTATGCATTCAGCTGTGCAGGAATGCTTATGAATAAAACAGAAAGCACAGAAGAACCCATCTTCTTGCATTATTGTCCAATTAATTATGTAAGGAAACTCTTTGCCACAAGTGCTGACATTATATGACCTTCACAGTAATGTCACGGTGAAAGAACAAAGCTTTGGCTGGGGGTTCTGATCTTTATGTTTTAGAAGCCATGTGAAATACCATTTAAAAAAGCAAAGTCTTTGGTCTTAATGACTATCAGCAGGTATGCATTCTGACCTATGGCCACAAAGACACAGATACCCCAGAGGACATGTATACACACACACACACACACACACACAGGACAACAAAGAAAAAATAATTGCCTGAGAAGCTGACTCACACCAAATAAATCATTTAATTAACTTTTTCCTCAGAAAGGAAGAAGGCATTGTATTTCTGTCATAACTAGAATGCATCTAAATATATCGTAACAGAACTGGCCATTAGCAGTCCTGCCAAGGCACACCATGCAGTGACTTAACTAGCCTTCTACTTGTATCCACAGTTGTTTACTTTCGGCACCTCACTCAATAGGCTGCAAGGCTGAGATCAGAAGACAAGAACATAGCTAGCTTACTATACACTCACAGAGAATCATCGACATTCAAGGGGAACACACAGAGAGATATACAGAGAAAGGGAAATGCTATGTGAAACAGCTCAATAGGAGAATTCCCTGCGTGCCCCATTTACACTGCATGGCAAGCCTTTGACAGGCATTATCATCTATATGAACAAAGGAACCCATCTGAACTTAAACAGATTACTATATCAATCGCTGACCTTGGATCCTGGCTGAACACCTCTCTCAGGGTAAAAAAAAAGGTATGCTATACTCATCCAGACACGCTAAGTCTTTCTGCAGCAGGGTCTACCGGACAAGAGGTTGAAGAATTTGTAGCCTAGGGGTCACTGTGCAAGGCAGGGGTGTCCGATCTTATCTGAAAATGGTTTTTCTTTTAACTATGACACCAGATCCAACAAATTAACCAATGATGGTCTTTAATCAAGTAGGTGTCTTAGAGCTGGGCTAAAACAAAAACCTTCACACCAACCGGGCTGTTTTTGGATAAGATTAGACACCCCTGGTGTAAGGAATAGTCACTCGGCTGTGGGGGAACCACACCATCGTGTCCCCGCTTCTGGGCTGGCACCTTCGGTTCAGGCTCAGGGTAGATTTGTGTTGATTTTTTTGTAATGCTGACTCACGTCAGTTCAGCCCACAACCAAAACTGGCGCTGGCCTACTTGCAAGCAAGCCGATGTCAGAGTCAACAAGATGCACGACTGTGCCGCTCCTGCCGACGTAGGCGTGAGAATCTGCGTTCCCAGACTTATGCGGAAAGAAAAAAAGAGCCCGCTGCGATGACTGATCGATCGCTACACAAACACAGGCACGGGCAGAAATCAGGGCCCTCTTTCCCGAAGCAGGATTACTGAGTTAGCCGGAGAACTGTGCTGATAACGCTCCCAAATCTGGAATATGGACTGAAGTAAAAACAGCTGTTCCCGGTTTAACTCAGCGCAGTTGTCCAACTAACTCAGTAATCCTGCACCATGAAATATCACCCAGATCAAGAAGAAGGCTATCCTAGTCTGTTCCCACGCAGTCTTGATCTAGAGCCCGTATCATGAAGCAGGATTACTGACTTATCTGGAGTAAAACCAGTAACAGCTCTTTGTATTTTAGTTCATGTTCCACATTTGGGAGGGTTCTGAGGTTAACTCTGTGCAGTTATCCAGCTAATGCCACAATATGTGTGACAGAGGTCCGTGGACGGAGCGCAACATTCAGTGCGTGTCAGCCAATGGGCACATAACCATGCTGCATTGGACCAGACAGCTTTTACCTTCTTGCAAGCCTGGTTTCTCTACACTGGAAAATAAGCAACATTCAGTCACAGAACTAGAGTATATCCAGGTTTGTCACTTCTCAGAATCCAGTAAGAAGGCCTACTGTAGATTTATGTACTAATAACAATCGGAACAAAACAAACACTCTTTATAAAGCCACAGAGATTGTTCATAAAAAAATAAATACATTTTCCTGATTTGGACAGTGTTACTTTATTGGCTCCATTTCCCAGCTATGGAGTGTCAGATGAAAAGAACAACACAAAATGCGTATGTCCCAAAATATAGGCAGGAAACACACTTTACACTGGAAGCTCTAACTTTGCTTGAACAGTAAAATTGCCTCAATAGTTCCAATATCCTGTCTCCCCACTGGTGTTTAATACAGGATACTCCATTTATCTCAAACTGGTCCAGCTTAATGTAACCCAATCAGCACGGTCCGAGAGAATGAATATATTGGTGTGTGTGTGTGTGTGTGTGTCCTGTGTGTCAAGAAGGACAATGCCCAAACTTCTCCAACCAGTAAACAGAGCTAGAGGACCCAAGTTTCTGCCTTTGATCAATTTCTTTCTCGTAAAACCCCAAATTAATTTTATGTCTCTCTGTCACTGCCGGCCCGAAACACCATCGCTGTCAGCTCTGAGACGCAGGCCTGCGAAGCCGATCCGCCTGCTCCAGCTCTCACATTAAAGAGGCTGAACGGTGTGGAAGGGCGAAGCTTTCCCTTCACCTTACACCTCACACACTCCTCCTCACCTCGGATTCGCCTTTCAGCTTCTCTCCTGACATCCTCAGGACCCTGCTACAAAAAGGCAGAGACGGCATCAGTGAGACAGACACACACACCGCACTGACACATCTGCAGGCAGTAATAGATAACTCCTATCCAAGTCCACCTTATCTTAAGCAAGAGCTAAATTACATTTATTTGAAGCATACATTTATGGTAGCTAAAATGAAGTTGCATCTTCAATTTCAGTTTTTCTCCCGAAGAAATCACAATAAAGGTTTACTAGAGTACTGTTACATTTTCTAAAATACACCTTCTTGCCTGACAGCTAGCCTACTCTATTCTAAAGAGAAGGTGTCACATTTAGTACCATTCTGTGGAGGGGACCGGTGAGTATTTAGGACATATTGCTAAAATAGAAGTTAAATTAATAAAGTATTAATTTTGTTAGTCTATTCTGTGAAAAACTAAAATCTTAATTATGTTCTTTTTCAACTCATTAAATGTGTCCTAGGAGCCTGATTACATGCAGGAGGATGGGTGAAGACATTCTGTTCATAAGCAGGGAGTAATCTTATGCAAAACAGTAGGGGTAAAAAGATAAGATAAAAGATCATTATTTTCAAAAAAAAATGGCAGCCCCTGCGTTGTTGATGTGCTGTCATCAGTAGCAAGTTGTGGGAGTTGGGCATTCATTAGCATATCATTACCGCATCTAACGTCTAACCCCACATTAGCGTACACCACATTGAAGCCTGAGCAGCAAGAAACGGCTCCCAAGCGGACCGAAAAGAACAAGTCCCTGCGCTAAGCAAAAAAATAAAATAAAATAAAATAAAAAATGTTGAGTGTAAAAACCAAAGCTCTTTCACAACAATTATTTTCTACACTTAGAGCGGAGGTTGCGACTCTCAGTTCCGGCTCAGCTGCTGCTGTCTAACAGCGCTGATAAAGCATTCAGAGCTAACTGAAACACCATCCAGGCTTGAAGCAGCACCCTTAACCACTGTATTCCAAAGAACCAGAATTCATGAATGACAATTTCTCTGTATCACTCTGAAGGTTATTTTTTTAGGAAAAAAAACACTGAATAAGGAAGAAAACATGCTGTATAAAAATGACCTGCTAGAGACTGCGAATCCTGGAGGACGATGGGGAATTAATAGCATTGGGTGGCCGAATGTTACTATGTTCATGGAACTTGCATTACATTACAGGCATTTGGCAGACGCTCTTATCCAGAGCGACGTACAACAAAGTGTTGTACACATTGCACTGACTTGCAGTGCCCTATTTGAGCTGCTTCAGAGCGAATATTGTCCATCCACACCTGCCAGACTGAGCAGGCTAAACTGAACGTGGTGACGGAACGGAGATAATCAGGTAAACGCCACGGCTAGTGTAGGATATGCAGGGAGGAGCACAGCAGTAGAGGTCAAGAACAAAGTGGAGACTGATGGAACTGAAAGGGAAAGTTTGGAAAGGCAGTTTGGGAAGGGTCAGCTGCAGGAAGAGCTGGAAGGTCAACTGGGCCTACTGGAAGCAGGTAGACACATGCCTCGGATCCAGTGTGCACCTCCATTTTGTCAGAATTGACAGTTACGGCTTCTTTGGTTGTTGTATCACAGCCCGGAGTGCTTCAGCTTTTGTCTTTTAGTGACTTTCCTCCATCTGCGACATTTTAATCGGGTCAATATTCTCACAGTCAGCACTATTAATCGTGTTTCAGATTGATCTCGTGTTGGGATGACTGATGAACCATCCAGGAGGCTCGCTGACTGCTGTTCAATAGGACAGCTACAGCGTGCATAAGCACCGCCGTGCTATCGATCATGGGAATCATGTTATGGCTCGGAACGTACAAACACAAATGAATACGGTCTAATAAAGTGTTTCTGAATTTTCCCAATAAGATCAGCGGATTTATAGGAGCTGTCCCGATATTGATGCCAATGGTTTACCATATATTAAATTTCCTTACACAGAGAAAAATGAGTATATTATAACACCACAGAATTGCTTTTGTGGAATAGCTGCCTTAGTTACCAGTTCCACACTTTTAAAAATGCTTATGTGTTTACAAAACATATTGCTTTTTCATTCATTTTGTGAATTAATAACACACATTAAAAAACAGTGAAATGTTTTTCTGGCGGTGATGGTAGTTCTGCTGAGAATGATTCAGTCATGAAGAAAGCATCAACACTCAGCAAAATGCCAAAACTGTCGGAATTAAAAAACAATGTTTTGGCATCAATTCACCAAATGAATAAGAAGCACACAATGCTTTGTGCCTGAACTTTAACTTGTTGCTAAAAAGCATAGGGGTTGCACATTGCCACCTTGTGGATTTTGTAAGTGTGCTAGGTAAAACCATCTGAATCAATAGGAATCCATGTGAAAATCTAAAATCAGTTTAAATCACATCATATACATCAGAAAAGCATTGAATGTAGAGCAGTTTCAACAGTTATTTTCACGTGATGTAGTCTCACATTTTACATTAGCCATATTATATCACAAATATGGTATTGCAATAATTTTTTTAATGCACAGATACTATCCAGCGGTGGAGCTGACATGATAGCTAAAATATAAATATATTTTTTGATTCGGAAAGCAGCATAATGTGCACTTAAGTGCATAACCAGGCTGGCAATTAAGTAGCAAAATGTATTCACTCATTTTGAATATATAAAAAGTGTGCTTTTAAAAAAGCATGTTCATTTGAATAGTTTGCCAGGGCACCATGATGTGCTCTATGTCCTACCACAGGACCTGTCCAGACCGGAGGTGTACCCAAAATATCAATTTTGCATTGACACTTTTTTTTTTTTTTTTTTACTATGGCTATACAATGCCTTAAGAATAAAGATGGAAGTCATCCTACTCATCCTCAAAATTGCCTGAACTAAAGTTCTCTAGAATGAACTCAACCTTTCTGAAAATTTGCCTTGATTTTTCTAAACACTTGAAACAGTTTAGATACTGTAGTTGTACACTACACTTTTCTGTGTGACTTCTACTGACCTGCTTGACTGTACTGTGTAAAGCAAATTACCTTCAAATGAATTAAAGTATTAGACATGAAATAGGTGGTGGAAACAGGAAACCTTAGTTCACGAGCAGAATGAATGACCAGAGAAATGAACATGGCCACATGATGAGTCACGTGTCCTCCTCATTAAACACACACGGACTTCATTCAGAAATCAGGGCCATTACTAACTGGCTTTAATGCACCCATTCACATAGATGGGATTGTTCAGTCTGGACATTGATGGTTTTAAAGTGATTGTTCATTTTTATTTCATTATTTATTTGCAATACAATGAAGGATATTTTAGATACAAAAGTTTCTGGTGACCAGCTGTCCTTATGGCAGGTATAAGGGCGTGCGTGTTTGTGTGTGGGGGGGGGGGGGGGTTACATTAAAAAACATGTCTCAAAGGGTTAATGTACTTGCCTCCCCCTGATGAAGCATTCATCAAAAATCACTCTGCAGACATGCCTTTGTAAAATGTTACTATCCGGTCTAATGCTTCCACCTACAACATTACATAGTTCAGTTGAGACCTTCTGATGCAGAAATCCTCACCAGTGCTTGCATCACTACAAGGCCGGTCTGCGCCACTTGCTTCCCATATGGAACAAACGTGTTTTTACACTGTGCATTTTAAACCGGCCACAGCACGGTTTTAATCTGTGGCCCTGTCACGGAGACTGATTGCGAGGCCCTGCGTCTGACTCACGAGTGCTTGAACGGTGCGATGCAGCTCTGCTCGTACAGCCTTGCGTTGCATAACGCCTGACTGCTAAGACAGGCCAGCTGATCCGAGCCTTGTGACGCCTTGCCAGTCAGTGTCACCCTGGCGAGCGCGAATTTTCTCTAGCGCTGCATCGCATCTGTAGAAATAAACAATCGATAAATAAAAAAATGTACGGCTAAATTCATACACACCTTTGAAACGCCATGTGCTGGCATTTTTAAACACATTCTCCCTTTCCCAATTCATTATTTTATCAAATTTTATCACTTGTTTTTGTCTGGTTTTGCCATGTCATGACACATTCTCACATAAAAGGAGAGTTTTCACACTGCCGGGTCCAACCTTTCACGGCTGTCATGGGCAACAGAAAAAGGCTCTGTGCAGCAGGGCTCTCTCTCTCTTCTGCGAGAGTGAGATTCTATTTAAAAATAGCGCTGAGGGGTCAACCATTTCCCACGCAATACTCAGAAAAGCAGGTATGGGTGATATGTACTGTTCATGCGTGTGAACAAAGTATATGCCCTCTTGAAATATGCATGGCTATATAGTGTTATATCCTGTGACTTGTGAAATGTATAGAGGCACTGTGTAGATGAAGACCTGGGCAGACTGTTATTCAGAAGTAACAAAACATGACAGTTTTCCCTCTCAAAAGGCTAAGGGTACATTAATGGTGAGCGACAAATAGAAGGCAAAGGAGGATTACACTTCAGTTTAACCCTTTGAAGAATAGTTTTTTTATTTTTTTGGAATGTTTTTTTTTTTCTCTCTCAAAATTATAAGTGAGTGGTCTAGAACTCCATTGCTTTACAATTACACGAGTACTGATTGTTACATCAGCATTAGAATGCTCAGTTAACATTCCAATTACGCATTTGTGACCTTACACCAAAAAGGGCGATAACTGGGCAGACAGAATTGCATTTCTGGGGCAAGCCTACTGATGTAAATCATAAGTAGGCTAACAGCTATAACCTCCAATACGCACACAACTGGATAACGCTGGACTTGCCATCGGCTTGTGTTACGTTATGTTGCTGTATATTCCATGAATGAAAATGCCGCACAGAGAGCGATACGTTTCTCACAGTAAACGAGAGCATTGAAACGACTGAGGTGGCCTGAAACATGGCGTTCGAGGGACTGGTTCTGGAGGCAGTCACTCTAGTGCAATGTAGCGCTGAACGATAGCAAAGCCACGGGTGATTAGAAAGGGAGTCAGTTCGTCGCACGAAATACATGGCCTCAAAAATGGACGTTCACCCCGACAGACACGCACGATAAAGCTGAGGAGATAGTCCAATCTTTTTAAGTGATTCTCTCAGTATTGGATTTTTTAAAAACATAACACTTACTCGCATTACCCACAATATTAATATTACACAAAATAGGTGTGTAAAACAGGAGCGTGATAAAAAGTGACCTTTTTTGTAACAGGCTACATTGCCAAACCAAAATTCAAGTCTGCCTGCTGATAAGAACAGTATGAGAAGAAAGGCGTTTGCTGAGTTCAAACTTATTTTTTATTTACAAGAAAAATCGTTTATTTGCCATTTACAATCTTGTTTAAAGTTACGATCATTTACTCGCAAAAATGTTGAGCAGGGCGTACAATGATCATTGCTTTTTAAGGTATAACGTCTTTGGCGTAGTTCAGCCACTGTAAAAAGCAGTTCCCAGCTGTTCAGGAATGAAAGGAAGACTAATTGCGTGGTTAATTAGGTGAGTGAAAATCACTTCAAAAACCTTAAGATTAGTTACACTCATAGATCGCTCTTCCCGCCTACTGTCTACGTGAAAACCGTGCAGTGATATCTTTATGTTCACGGGGCGTTCGAAAAATGGAGAATCAATAGAGAAATTAACACGTGCAGTCAGTTTTAAGAGTGCGTTATACGGCTAATCTGGGTGTATTCAAGGGCTGCTAGTCCAGGTCCTCCAAGCCTGGATTCCAAAAATTTGAAAAAAATTTCACACAAAAAAAATAAAAATAAATGTTGTGCAGGGATCTGGATTCGTTATTAAGATGAGTAAATCTAAAGTCTCCATTACATCTCTGGCATTTCTACCGGATCTATGAAAACGCGGAAATATTTCAATATTTGCTTCCAGTGACCACAAGGAAACAATAGATTTCACATTTCACCATTTAAAACACAAACCAGAGCAGGAATGAAACATTCTATTATATTTTTATATTAAAAATGTAGTCAAAATTTAGTAGTAACACAACGCATTCTATGAAAGGTACTGATTCACACAAAAATAGGAAAGGGATTAAAATTAGTTTTATTACTTGATAGAGCAGGAAAAAAAAAAACCAAAAACAAACTGGAACATGACTTGTACAATCCACTAGGAGGGGTACGATGCAGTAAACAGTACTAGTACCCCAGGAAAACGGAATGGTGTTAGTTTGTCAGACGGCAGGAGGCAGCAGTCAGGACAGCGAAACGGCCGCTGCAGAAGCAGCCTGGAACGGGGGCTCGCGGTCGCCTCAACTCTGCGCGAGCAGGGACTGGGCAACGGCTGACAAATCCCAACCTCTTTCTGTGGTCTGAAGTAGTGGCGGCGACGGAAAACATAAGGGTTGTCTACAGAATGATTAAAACAAGAAATGGTCTGCAATTTTCCATGCAACTTAAGGGGGAAAAAATTCACCTACAGCAGAACAGAACAAAAGCGAAACGGAAGAGAGCGATCTGACGTCGTGCGAGCAAGCGTCTGCAGAGCTATGCTGACCAGAGACCCCCAGGATGTGTTACACACGTTGAACAACCTGGACGGTTGAAAAAAGTACACCATCGCCCAACTCAGGTGTCATTTTTTTTCCACGCAACCATCAAAAAGAGTAAAGGGGCTGTTTTTTGACCACGTTAACTGAGATAAGGACCACAAAAAAATAAAATAAAAATAAGTTGCCCTAGAAATTAAGCTTGACCACATTAAGCCTGGGAGCGTTTTGTTTCCTTTGGCTTAGTAGTATTCGATAAACTGAAAGCAGGTAAAACCAAACCTAACATATGCAGGCTCCAGTGTAATAAACCGCAAGGTGAATATCTAGCAGTTCCTCATAAGCGAGGTCCTTTAATGTTCTCCGCTGGGAGGGTGGGAGGGCTTCCACGTGCCCCAACGGGTGACGTCACTGCTCCAACCGCTCTGGGAACTGTCACGCTGTGCGATGCAACTGGTCAAAACGGTCGGCATTGCGCAGGTGAAGAAAAAGAAAAAAAAAAAAAAAAACACTTTGCTACATCAGGAACATGATAAATGTCTGGGATGAATATCCATTGCATCAGATTAATATTCCTTTACTTTCTAGGGTTCACACAACTACATTCTGAATGGCGTCCAGTCTTTTAATTAACCAAAGGGAGTACAGGAACTACTGGACATGTAACAGAACAAATCTGGAGCTGGATAAAACTCAGGGCATGATAGACATGTGTACAATTCCTCTGACTACAGTGACCCATAAAATGGTACCCAGAGGGGAAAAAAAGCCTAAAGAGAGAAAGAAGAAAAAAAAAAAAAAACAACAACCTAAGACTAAAAGTAAAATTATTTTGATGCCATCCTCACCCTTGAGCTTATTTACGCCTCTAGGGCTTTAAAAAAAAAAAAATCCATTTATGCAACATAGTTTCAAGATTCATTTCTCTCCCTGATGTACTCAAATTGTATTTTTTTTTGCAAGAGTACTACTTTCTTTTTTTCCTTGCAAGTTGCAGAAATTCTAGACAAAAATAATTAAATCCAACACCACACCAGCAGATGTAAAACCACCTCAACATTGACATGACTTAAACCCAGACCTAAAAGTCCAGTTATAAGAATAGGGGGAAAATATCCATCCACATGGTGTATGACTACTGTTATAGAAAAAGGGGGAAAAAAAAACATTCAGCCATACAAAATAACCTCTTAAAACACAAACCTGCTCCTCTGCTTTGCACACTGTTGGTTTAACATAGGAAGCGGTTGTGTTTGTCAATATATATTTTTTTGCCTTTTTATTTATTTATTTTTTTAATTTTATTTTTATTTTTTATTTATTTTTTTTGTTGCAAAGCTGAAGCAATCTAGAATTCCGTAAAGACAGTCCACTAACCTCAACCACAATCCCTGCCATTTTACCTGCGGCCCCGCCTCCGGCCATTCCTCTTGTGGCCAGAGGGGGCGCAGTGGAGTCTTTCATTGTCCAGATTGGGAGGATTGCTGTAGTAACGCGCATATTGTTCGAGCTGTGCGACGTCGCTGTCCTGGCGGTTGGGGCCCCCGCCCCAAACTCGAGGGAGTGTGACTAGGCCCCAACGGCCTTACTGCAGCACAGATTTGAGGACGAGGGGGGGGGGGGGGGGGGGGGGCAGGGAGAAAGAAGGAGAAGCCTCATCAGGCCCCTCCGTTTCCGTACGCAAGTCCCCCCCGCGGCCCCCACAAGTGAATCGCTGTCCCTGCACAACGTTTTAGCGCTCCCTCACTGAGGCGAAAGGCTTGGAAAAGGAGAGAGAAAAAGAGGGGGAGGGCGAGGGGAAGGGACGAGGCGGGGAGCGTTTCCCCTTGCCTCCCCCCTCGTTCATTGGTCGGTAAGTTCGCTGTCCCCGGCTGGAGTCCAGGAGCTGTCTATTGTAATTATGGTGATAATGGCGATTATTACTATTATTCTCATTAATAATACGAGGTGTTAGCATTATTTCCACGTGTTCGCTGTCTGGGAGATGGGGCGGGAGGGGATCATGTCCAGGAGGTACTCGCGGTGGCGTTCCACGGCCGAGGAGGTCTTATGCACCGAGAGGCTGGGGTTCACGTAGGCCATGGTGACCCCTGTGGGAAGAGGAGAGCACAGCTGTGAGCAGGACACACATAAACACAGCACAGCACGAGCACAGCATCCGTAACGCACCGGCATCTGTAACGCACAGAGATCCGTAACGCACTGGCTCTATGACTTACAGAAACCCAGTGAATAAAGAATAGATTTTTTGGTACAGAAGGAAACCCTGCTGAATCTCAACCTGGGTCCTTTTAAGATCCAAGTCACTGCCGACTGGCACAGAAATACTGCATCAGACATTTGTATATAGATTTGTATTTACGATTTAAATTAGCTATAATTGTCTAAACTGATTATTTTAGATGCATCTTTAAATACTTTTTTTCATATTCAGTTATAGATCACTCAATTTTAACTATATTGAGCATCTTGCAATCTTGCATGCATTATTCCCCATGACATTATCATCAAATTTAACAACTTTTTAAAAACTAACTTAACTACAACATAGAGGAGAGAGAGCATTGTTGTCAACAATTACATTTGGTACATTAACTTCACAATTACAAAATCAAACAATGATTCTAAAATCACACTAGGACACAGGAGCTAAAAACAAGGACTAGGGCCCACCACCGGGAGGTGAAAGGGAAAGCGTGAGATCACAGGACAGAAAGGCCAGATTGATCAGGGGGCATGTGACTCTCTCCACTAATAAGACAAAGAGGGAAGGCCAGGCTGGCAGTGACCAATACTAACTGCGTCACGTGTGTCTGCGACAATAAGCAGTAAAATGGGCCAATAACTCTCTGAAATGTTCCAGTGCAATACAAATCAATGCAAATACCTACTCATCAGTGCACCAAGCGACGGCACATTATATGGGTTATATTTAAGGATCCCACTATTTGATGTGATATGTATAGACCTCTTTGCAATGAATTAATTTAAAGGAGTACCATGGTGATTTTCACACTTTCTCGGTTTTATGTGCTATTTGCACAAGAGGCATTGAAGAAACACAATGAGCAAAGTATTAAATATGTCCGTTCTGTATTTTTGGAGAAATATGCGTTTTAAATTCATCGTCCTATTTTCAACCGGTTGAGAAAGTTGTCATTTTGCTACGTCACTAATACAGTAACTACTCCCATTTCCACGCCCCGTAAAGAAATCTGACAGCACACACCGTCCTGCTGTTCAGACAATGCAAATATTTGACTAACGTTAGGTTCACTTAAATTAGAGTACCTTTAGATTATTTCTGGTTATATTCATTTAGCTAGCTAGCTAACGTTAGCTAGCTAGGAGGTTTGCTTTCATAAGACAATTTTATCGATAACGTTAGCTTGCTAGTTTGCTTTTATGAGGACGTTATAGTTGTGCTTTTATCTTAACTTGGCTAGCTAGATATCAAAAATTATAATTGGATATAAGTCAACGTCCTTACCTTAGCTATCTACCGATACTTGATATACTAGCCCTACTAAGCTAGCTAGCTTGTGAAAATTCAGTCTCCCAAAGAGAGCGCATATCATGGGGGTAGCTATGGAAACGGGACACGGTCTGTCAATCATAGCTAACGGACAGTTCTCATTACCACGCCCAGACGGTTCGGGTGAATTTTTATCGTGGGAAATTTAGGCTTAGAAAAATACGTTTTAAAGTGCATTGAAATGACTGAAGAATTAAAAAATTATGCACATTTGTTTTGTTGTTGCCTGAAGACAACTGGGAAGTGTCACGTTCAACCACCATGGTACTCCTTTAAAACTGATTGTTTTATTAATTCAGTAAAAATTGTACTTGTGAATTAGGTGGCAATTTACAATGGTAACAAGCTCGACTTCCTTGTGTGGAGCAAACTAGGTCTCACGCAAGGAGGGGAGAACAGGCGGAAAGTGAGAGAGGAACAAGGCGAAGGAGAAACAGGAAACAGTGAAAGGGCAAGGTAGTTTGGGGGGAATGGGGGGGGCAGAGGGTTCTACCGATGGGTGGACGGAATCTACCTGTGGTCACGGTGTTCTGCTTCCTCCAGGCTCCGGGGGCGGGGTTACTGCTGCTGTTGACCTTTGCCCCTGCACGCATGGCATGCTTACCTGGCCTGCTGACCAGCGCCGCCGCCGTCACGGCGTTCTGCAGCTGCGAGGACGGCGCGTACGTGTGGGGGACCCCCCGCACCCCCACGGGCTGCACGCTCCGGGACATCTGACCAGGGCTCTGAGCGAAGGAGAAACAAACAGCCCCGAATGAGCAACACGGCAACCAGAGCCAGCCAATCAGCTGCTCGTCTGCCCAGGCCACAGAGCAGGGCTCTGAGCGAGGGAGAAACAAACAGCCCCGAATGAGCAACACGGCAACCAGAGCCGGCCAATCAGCTGCTCGTCTGCCCAGGCCACAGAGCAGGGCTCTGAGCGAGGGAGAAACAAACAGCCCCGAATGAGCAACACGGCAACCAGAGCCGGCCAATCAGCTGCTCGTCTGCCCAGGCCACAGAGCAGGGCTGTGAGCGACCGAGATGTATGGTAGCGCTGAACAGTCACAAAGCTCCCTGCCTCTTATCCATGCTTGTAGGGAGGAAGTTCATTAGTGCACAGACGGGGGGGGGCGCACCGGTTTGATGGCGGAGTGGTGGCGGCCGACGGGCGTCCCGCGGCTGTGCTGCTGCAGGGCCGAGGCCCTGGCCTGCTTCAGCTGCTGCGCCACCAGCGCCTGCTGCTCGGCCTTCGCCGCCGAGACCGAGGAGGAGGAGGAGGACGAAGAGGACGAGGAGGAGGGGCCCGTCTTGGCGGCGGGGGAGGAGGCCGTCTGCTGGAGGATGCGCTGCTCGATCTCCTGCTCCTGCTGCAGGGCCTTGACGAAGGCGGCCTTCAGCCGGCTGGTGTGCTCCGCCTTCAGGGACTTCTTCTGGCTGGAGGTCATGCACTGCTCGCACATGATGGTGCCGCCCTTCTCCTGCCGCCAGCGGGACGTGAAGTCCGTCTTGCACTGGGCGCAGGTGTACGGGTCCTTGGGGGGCGGAGTCACGCTCCCCGTGGCCGTGGCCGCCGCCGCCGCCGCCGCCTGCTGCTTCCCTGTGAGAGAGGGGCGACAGAGGGGGGAAATTAAAGCGGTCCTCCCTGTGGGGGAAGGGTTACTTTGACCCTTTAAGGCGTGAGGTCACAAACATGTGATTAGAATGTTCTGAACTGAACATTCCAATGCTAACATAACACTCATTACTGGTGATCGAAAGCGATGGAGTTCTAGAACACTGGGTTAGAATTTAGATGAAAATATTCCATGCCTCCTCTTCAGTAATGTGTAAATAATGTGTAACACGGTGTGGTGACGCCAGGTGACAGCGGGCCTCTGTACGCACCCTTGCCCAGTGTGTCCAGAAGGTTCTGAACCACCTCCTCCAGCCCCACCAGGTAGATGAACTCGTTGTTGGCGGCCGAGGGCAGGAAGTTGAGCTCGGGGGCGGGGGGCTTGGGGGGCGGGATCTCCAGCAGGGTCTTCTCCAGCTGCTTGCGCAGCGCCAGCTTGGCGGCCGCCTGGCGGCTGGCCGGGGAGTCGTTGGCGTTGACCGTGGTCACGCCGCTGGCCAGCCCCGCCTGGGAGGTGATGGAGGAGCCCTTCAGGCTGGTGGGGGAGGCCTGGGAGTGAAAGCACAGGCACGGGTCAGTCAGGCGCGGGTCCGGGGGGGGCGCAGTCAGTGCTGCTTTACTGCTCTTAGTACGAGGGAGAGAGAGCGATAACAGTGTGAGTGTGTGAGAGTGAGTCAGAGACAGGGGGGGAGAGAGAGAGAGAGAGCTCTATTCTGTGGCTCATTACAACACAGCCCTTGGTGAGCGCTCACCTGCGGGATGTTGACCAGCACGCTGGTGTTGGGCACGTTGGCCACGCGGATCAGACCCTGCTGGATGATCCTCTGGCCCTGCACCTGCACGTTGGGCACGGAGGCGCGGGGGGCCAGCAGCAGGGGGGGCGGGCCCGAGCCAGCGTGCTGGGCCTGCTGCTGCTGCCGCAGGGTGTGGATCTGCTGGGGAGACACAGAGACGGGCTGAGGAGGGCCGGCATGGGCGGGACCACAGGGCAGGGCCATAGGCGTGGGGGCGGGGCCACATGACAGGGGTGGGGCCGGGCCACAGGGCAAGGGAGGGCCATGGGGACGGGGCAAGAGTGGGGAGGGGTAGGGAGACAGGGGCAGGGGCAGGGACAGGGGCAGGGGAGGGGAGGGACAGACATACAGAAGGAAAGACAGACAGGAGACGCACACAGAGAACAAGGACAGATTAAAAGCCCCTCGGTTCTTCCTCTTCACTGTCCGACGAAGCAACTCAACATCAAATTCAATCACCCAAGATAACCAGGAAGCCACAGCAACAGTCAAACGCATCTGTTCACACGCAAGCGGAGCTGAAGAGGAAGTGGGAAGCACGTGAGAATCTGAGAAGAGCGCGGCCGACGGCGCGCACTGCTGCCTGACCGCCCGAGCGTGAGAGTTCCTGTTTCGAGGCGCGTGAGGGGGGGAGGGGGGGGGGGTGAGGACAGGTGAGGCGTGCTGAAGAGCGCTGAGGCGTCAGCGGGCGGAGTCTGTGCGTCAGACTGGCAGCGCTCACCTGCGCCCCTCTCACCAGGGGGGGCATGACGATCTGCGCGTTCTGCGTGCCCAGCTTGGACGACACCTGCTGCCCGCCCCGCACCAACGGGGGCGGGATGACCGCGCCCGAACTCCGTCCTGACGACACCTGCCCCGAGCAGAGTCAACGCGTTAACGAGCGCACAACATCCTCAAACTTTTACTACATTACTGACAGGCAAAGCTCTGCCACAGCGAGCTGGGGAACCATTCGATTCTGCACACGATGCTGTGTTGGAACACAAACACACGTGCACACACGCACATACACATACGCACAGACGCACGCACGCACACATACACACACGCACACGCACACATACACGTGCGCACACATACACACGCACGCACACATACACACGAACACATATACACACACGCACGCACGCACACATACACACACGCACACATATACACACACGCACGCACGCACACATACACACACGCACACATATACACACACGCACGCACGCACACATACACACACGCACACATACACACGCACGCACGCACACACACACACAAACACATATATACACACACGCAAACACACAGACACATACTCCATACAGATACATACACGTGCGCGCACACACACATGCACGCGCACACACACAGACACTCACGTGTGACACACGCACGCACGCGCACACACACATGCACAGACACAGAAACACTTTTAAATCAACTCAGAACTTCAGTCTGTGTTTTGGAGTGTAAGGTGTATGTGTGGGTCTCATTTTCCATAAGCAAACGCAGTATGCAGTAACCACTGAAAAGCAGGATGCAGTAACCACTCAAAGCTCATCTCCCTGGACGTGTGCTGGTGTGCTGCAGAGCTCACTCACCTGCAGAGGCCCTTTGCTGCTGGAGTTACTGCCCCTCACGAGCGGAGGGGGAGTGGCCACAGAACCGGACGATCCTGTGGTCTGTGGGGGAGAGAGAGTGACGGGGGGCGTGAGACAGGTGGGACACCCCCGCATGGAGCTGAGAGAGAAGGGGGGACAGCCCCGCGCAGGGCCGATATCCCAGCAGGCCGCGCTGTACCTTCTGCAGCGAGCTCTCCTTCTGGATCTGGCTCTGCCTCAGCTTCTTCAGCAGCACCAGCTTGGCCTCCTCCAGACGCAGCTCCTCCTTCAGCTGCTTAATGATGCGCTCCCGCTCGTCCGGACTGCTCTTCTGCACAGAGGAGAGAGTCACAGACCAATCACACGCAGCCCCAGAACATCACTGCCCAATCACACAGCCAAGCATCACCCCCAACACACCACCAATCACACTCAGCCCAAGCATCACCGCCCAACACATCTCAGCCAGAGCATCACTGCCCAATCACACGCAGCCCCAGAACATCACTGCCCAATCACACAGCATCACCACCCAATCACACTCAGCCCAGAGCATCACCACCCAATCACACTCAGCCCTAGAGCATCACCGCCCAATCACACAGCATCACCACCCAATCACACTCAGCCCAGAGCATCACCACCCAATCACACTCAGCCCTAGAGCATCACCACCCAATCACACTCAGCCCAGAGCATCACCACCCAATCACACTCAGCCCCAACACCCGCCAATCACCTCACCCCAAGCATCACGCCCAATCACACTCAGCCCACGCATCACCACCCAATCACACTCAGCCCCAGAGCATCACCGCCCAATCACACTCAGCCCCAGAGCATCACCACCCAATCACACTCAGCCCTAGAGCATCACCGCCCAATCACACAGCATCACCACCCAATCACACTCAGCCCCAGAGCATCACCACCCAATCACACTCAGCCCCAGAGCATCACCACCCAATCACACTCAGCCCTAGATCATCACTGCCCAATCACACAGCATCACCACCCGATCACACGCAGCCCAGAGCATCACCACCCAATCACACAGCATCACCACCCAATCACACTCAGCCCCAGAGCATCACCGCCCAATCACACTCAGCCCCAGAGCATCACCGCCCAATCACACTCAGCCCTAGAGCATCACCACCCAATCACACTCAGCCCCAGAGCATCACCACCCAATCACACCATCACCCCACATCACCACCCACCCCAGCAGCATCACCGCCAATCACACTCAGCCCTAGACCATCACCCCCAATCACACTCAGCCCCAGAGCATCACCGCCCAATCACACTCAGCCCACAGCTTACGCCCAATCACATCAGCCAGAGATCACACCAATCACACTCACCCAGAGCACACCACCAATCACACCAGCCTAGAGCAACACACCAATCAACACCCTAGAGCATCACCGCCCAATCACACAGCATCACACCAATACACACAGGAGAAGCACTGCCAATCACACAGCCAGAGCATCACCAGCCAATCACAATCAGACAGCATCACACTACCTACTCACACAACACAAGAACATCACGCTGACTAGTCACACAGCCAACATGAACATCACCGCCCAATCACACACAGCCAGTGAGCACTGAGACACTCTTAAGAGCCATGCAGACAGGGAGGAGTCTGTGTTACCATGAGAACATCTGTGTCCGTCTCCTTGGGGCAGGCCAGCCCGTTCATGTGGGGGCTGGAGGGCTCGTTATCCGACAGCACTATGACATCATCGGGCGACGGCGGGCGTCTCTCCTTCTTGAAGTCACTGGATAACAGGAGGACGGACAGGTTACAAAGGGAGTCACAAAACTTTATTCTGTCTTTTTACTTTAAAACCGACGAAACGTGAGAAACTGTGGAAGACCGTCTGAGATGAGACCCCAGGCACTACGAAGCGAAGGATAAGGAGAAAGAGTGGCAAGCAATGTCCCTCTGGAGATCATCCCACTCGCACTGGCCACAGTGTGAGGTCACTTCCTTGGAATGTGTTTATTTTCTTTGTTACAGTGAATGTGTCCCTGCAGAAGGCAACACATCATATCTACAGTAGCGTGGACTGTCCACTAGAGGGCAGTGTTCGGCCGCTTTCTTTGTCTTCGGCGTTGGTGTCGTACGGTCAGCACTGGGCAGTGGACGTTGACCTCAGATCAATAAGGCCTGCCTGGCAGTGAGGGTAAAAAGGAGAGGGGCACTGCTCGATGCCTTATCTGAACAAAAGACTGGTGTCCACACCAAACGGGTTCTCCTTTTTATCAGCGAAACAACAGGATGTTAAAGCAACAAGCTTATACGGGGAAAAAAAGGATGGGACTCATTTAGAGGCCGGTTCTCATGCACGGTTACATGGGACATTTCATTAGCGGAGGGACATCTGATCTTAGTGCCCTGAAGCTGACACTCCAGGCCGAGGAGGACAAAGGAAAGCCACTGTATGAGCGCATTGTTCAGGGCAGCCACTCGGACCCGGAGACGGATCGGAAAGACAATCCCGCTCAACAAACGGTCGCCTTATAGCCCGGCCAGGGGTGCGGGGCGTGGGGGCGGTGTTCTCAGTAGCTCCAGAGCCACAGAGAGCCTGCGGTGCGGGTGGGGGTGTCGGGAGGGAGGGGGGGGGAGTTTGGCCAGGACGCAGTTTTCAGTGTGCTCTCTACCCAGCCTGTGAGATAAGCCGTGGTGTGGAACACGCGTGTGCACGTACACGGCATCAGACCCACACCACAAGAGGGGGAGAGGGGGGGGGGGCCAGAACAGCACACAGGAGGCACTGCGCTTGCTGACCCAGGAAGCGACGACCCAAGTCAGAAAAAGCGCTCGCGTACGTACGCGCTGCAGGGTGAGCGGCCAGAAAGAACTCACAGCCGGTTTTTGCTCGTATCCCATCCATCTGGCAGACGCCGCCAGCCAAGCCCTGCAGGACGGCTGAAAGGGCCACCCGAGAGGCCGCTGCCACTCCGGACCTGTCGTGGCTGGGCCACATTTGAGCATCTGCCAGGGCCCGCGTGACTGTTTCCGGAAGGTTCCACGGGGCAGCATTCCTCAGACCTTTGTTGACAGTAGCAGAAACCGCTAATTCTGCTTTGATAAACATGCCAGGAGCCAGAGCAACACACGGGCTGAGAACGAGGGTTCACAAACCTGACGGAAACCTGCGCAGACGTTTCATACGAACAGCCTACTCTCCAAAAGAGCTAAACCGTTACTATAAAACACAACACCCACGCACACAAACAATAACACAGTGAATTTTTAACACTCTGGCTTCTAGGCTCAGCCAATGAAATGACAGAGCTGTGAGGTAAAAAAAGAGCAGCAGGCTTTCACAGGAGCGTGCTCAGCACTTCAGAAGAGTCTGCTAGGCCAACAGGATTCCCCCTTTGCTATAAAACACTTGGATTAAAGTTCAATACAGACAGCCTTAATCAGAGTGGAATAAAACCCTGGGGTGCAGTTCAGTAAAGGTAATGAGGAGGCATTATTTAGAGGGGATTTTTGGAGTTAACCCCTCCTAACCCCTTCAAAAAAAATAAATAAATAAAACTGGGAGAAGGAAACTTTCTTCAAACAGAATCCTCAGCTTGTACTGAAATCACTTCCTGTGTATTAATCACCCTACTGAGGTGGTCACATGACCCAGGCATTTCCCTCCATGATCATGTGACACACACACACAGATACCCCCTCCCCTTCTTTGACTGTTCCTTCCAATGTGGAAACCATGGCAACGGCCGGCTGGAACCGGTTTGTGACACATAGCCTTCATTTTGCGAAGTGAGGCAGAGTTCAGGTGCCGAAGAAAATGGAGCTGCAGCTGCCTCAAACTTTCGAGAGGGGGGCGAGCGGCACGGAGCGGGCGAGTCTCCACTTCCTGCGAGCGGAGCGCGCTCACTCCGCGCAAGCCTCAGACTTTCAGCAGGACAGCGCGTCACAGGCCTGGCATACCAGTCAAAACCAGCAAAACTTTACATTTACAAAACTACCCCCCCCACCCCCCCCCGTCCCCCACCCCCCAACCACACACCACCGTCCCACAGCACCCATCACAGTGCTTTATCTCAATCCATCCAAATCTAGGCAGGCCCCCTTTGTCCCATAGTGCTAAATGCAATGCCTTCCTTTTGAAGTGACGAGAGCTGGATGGGCTCTCCTTATTGAAAAAGCCCCATTTAAACAGGTCAAAACCACTGAAGCACTTCATGTAGCTCAGAAATGACATCTTTAAAGGTCTTTATAACTTGCACACGGTTTGGCCAATCTTGGAGTCCTAAAGACCACTTTGAAACTCACTCTCACTCTTTCTCTCACTCACTCCTCAACCACATCTGTAAATATACCCCAAGCCTTCTGAAGACAGCAAACAATCTCACAATTCAGAGGGGAAACATTGCGCGGGGGGGGGGGGGGGTATTTTAGACCCTTCAAATCTTTGAGCACACCCTTCCTTTGAGGAACGGGATGGCGTTATAACAGACAGCATCTCAATCATTATTTGGATACTTTCCGAACACTTCCAGCACTACGCATGTGAAGCACAGTACACTTTCACAGCAGAATGAATGGTTGGCAAAATAAACTATTCCAAACATGTCCCCCAAACCCCAGCAGCCACTACAGCCAGTTTCCAGGATAGGCACTGAACACAGAGCCAGTACACCGAGCACTGAGCCAAAATGGAGGGCAACGGGTCACCATTCAGAAACAATGTGATACTTTCACAAAATCCAAACGATAGCCCAAAGGGTACAATAGTGACTGCAGAAAGAATCCAACCTCAGAGGGATTTTTTAAAAGGGCATTGATTTAAAATCCTATGCTTTTCTGGGGCCAATTCAAATAGCTTAAAAACAGAAAACAGGTTGTGCCGTTTCTTTTAAAACTTGGAGATTATGAGACCTTAACTTTGACTGAGAATCCCTCCCACAGCTGTATATATATATATATATATTTAGTTTTTTAGGGCTGAGGATGTTCCTGGCCAGGCCCCTGAAGGCTCACCTTTTGGACGTGCTCATGTCGACCGGCTCGTCCGTCTGCAGCTCCACTTTGATGGTGGCCTTCACCTCCCCGGTCTTCAGCAGGCTGGGCACCTTGGCCCCCGCCCCCGCCTCCACCTTCACCTTGACCCCCGGGCCGTCGGCGGCCCCGCCTGGCTCGCTCTTCAGCTCCCCCCTCTCCAGCTTCACCTTCTTACTGTCCCCGTCCCCCGGCAGGCTGTCCCGCTCCAGGGCCCGCTTCTGACTGCGTGTCTGGCGCACCGCCTCCTCCGACATCTCCACACCTGCACAGAGAGGCTAAATATCAGCATCCTGTAGCACCTTCACACCTGCACAGAGAGGCTAAATATCAGCATCCTGTAGCACCTTCACACCTGCACAGAGAGGCTAAATATTAGCATCCTGTAGCACCTTCACACCTGCACAGAGAGGCTAAATATCAGCATCCTGTAGCACCTTCACACCTGCACAGAGAGGCTAAATATCAGCATCCTGTAGCACCTTCACACCTGCACAGAGAGGCTAAATATCAGCATCCTGTAGCACCTTCACACCTGCACAGAGAGGCTAAATATCAGCATCCTGTAGCACCTTCACACCTGCACAGAGAGGCTAAATATCAGCATCCTGTAGCACCTTCACACCTGCACAGAGAGGCTAAATATCAGCATCCTGTAGCACCTTCACACCTGCACAGAGAGGCTAAATATCAGCATCCTGTAGCACCTTCACACCTGCACAGAGAGGCTAAATATCAGCATCCTGTAGCACCTTCACACCTGCACAGAGAGGCTAAATATCAGCATCCTGTAGCACCTCCACACCTGCACAGAGAGGCTAATATCAGCATCCTGTAGCACCTTCACACCTGCACAGAGAGGCTAAATATCAGCATCCTGTAGCACCTTCACACCTGCACAGAGAGGCTAAATATCAGCATCCTGTAGCACCTTCACACCTGCACAGAGAGGCTAAATATCAGCATCCTGTAGCACCTTCACACCTGCACAGAGAGGCTAAATATCAGCATCCTGTAGCACCTTCACACCTGCACAGAGAGGCTAAATATCAGCATCCTGTAGCACCTCCACACCTGCACAGAGAGGCTAAATATCAGCATCCTGTAGCACCTCCACACCTGCACAGAGAGGCTAAATATCAGCATCCTGTAGCACCTTCACACCTGCACAGAGAGGCTAAATATCAGCATCCTGTAGCACCTTCACACCTGCACAGAGAGGCTAAATATCAGCATCCTGTAGCACCTTCACACCTGCACAGAGAGGCTAAATATCAGCATCCTGTAGCACCTCCACACCTGCACAGAGAGGCTAAATATCAGCATCCTGTAGCACCTTCACACCTGCACAGAGAGGCTAAATATCAGCATCCTGTAGCACCTCACACCTGCACAGAGAGGCTAAATATCAGCATCCTGTAGCACCTTCACACCTGCACAGAGAGGCTAAATATCAGCATCCTGTAGCACCTTCACACCTGCACAGAGAGGCTAAATATCAGCATCCTGTAGCACCTTCACACCTGCACAGAGAGGCTAAATATTAGCATCCTGTAGCACCTTCACACCTGCACAGAGAGGCTAAATATTAGCATCCTGTAGCACCTTCACACCTGCACAGAGAGGCTAAATATCAGCATCCTGTAGCACCTTCACACCTGCACAGAGAGGCTAAATATTAGCATCCTGTAGCACCTTCACACCTGCACAGAGAGGCTAAATATCAGCATCCTGTAGCACCTTCACACCTGCAAACAGCATCAACCTAGAACATCCTTGCACCTGCATAGATGTACACATTAGCATGTACACGCGCACACACACAGCCATATGACATCTGCACACCTGCGCACATACATATTAGCACCCATCACATCAACACACCAGTGCGCACAACCACAGAGCAACCCGGTGACATCCACACGACACATGATCTTTCGCCCTCAGCAGGGGAGTTCACACCAGACACAGCCGTCCTACACCGCTCATTTGGAGAAGGAAGATGTTCAACAGAAGAACTGCAACAGCTAAATATTACAGTTTAACAACAATAAAAGGATCTGAAAATATGCAGCAACTTCAGTAAAAATAAAAAAGAAGAGCATGAAAACCTGCAGAAGCCACTGAGAGGACTACAGCCTCAGTCTGTGCTAGTTCAGCGATTCAGCACTTTGTGTGCTTATGGCAACGGAATCTGTTCTCGTTTCATTCAGACATTAGTGCTTCATGAGCTCATTCAGCTGATAGATAGGGGGCACTGCAAGCATGCACTCCAGTCTGAAATTCAGCTACAGTCAGCACATCTGTAAACGTCCAAGTATCTCCAGCAACTCACTTCAGAACCGATTCCGCTTGCTTTATGGTGTTTGAGGTCAGCGGCTGTGAATAAGAGGTGGAAGTAAAGGTAATGCAACGTCCCCGTGGACTGACCTCCCTGTATTACCCAGTGTATTTAGGAGCCCCGTGCCCCTTTAATGCATTAACGTATCAATCGCTCTTCTGGTGATAAATGCTTTTTTGTGCCTTTATATCCTGTCAGATATACGCACCATTTTCCCCATTTTAGATGTTAGGCTTTGTGTTTAAGGAATACATACGTCCCCACACGTTTCAGCCTCCTCGTTATGAAAGCCCACAAACCAGGAGAACGTCCCTCCTGACAAGAACGCCACGCCGCGAGAAAGTGTCTCCCGACGGCTCCTCCCGTGCCCTTCTGAAAGAGCGATCTGAATTGCGAGTAAGCAGCGGGGCTATTTTAGGGCAATGACAGTCGGAGGTTACCTGGGAGCCCAGCGTTTCCGATGGCTGGGTAGCGCATTCATTACAGACGCAGCTGAGCGCCGGAGCTTCCAGCCGCAGCGCAGCCAACCTGACCGTCTAATATTAAACACGCCGTTCTTTAAGGTGATCATGCTGCGGTGCATCCTGGGGCAACAAAAAAACCAAACAGCGTGTGCGCACACGCACATAATCACATAATCACACACACACACACACACACGCACGCACGCAGACGCAAACACAGATTAGTGAAGCCTTGCGTTTCCATTGGCACATTTCAAAGAAATTGACTAAGTGCCGTGTTCTGACGCAGATGAAAAAGGAAGTACGTGAGAAAGGATCCTTCACACGTGCATCAAGAAATTTTTTTTAAAAAATGAAAGAGTTCAATTAAGGGCACTGAAATCCTGCAGGTTCTATTTATTTATTCATTTTTCCACGCACCTTCCCGGTGTGGGAGTCATGAGAGAGGCAGCGGAGGGCTCAGAGTGTGGAGTGGGGTTGTGTGAGGTCTGCTGAGGAGGCTGCAGCAGGGCACGCTGATGATGTGGAGGAGCGTGACTGCTGCACGACTCTCCATGGCGACCTGGCCAGGGAAGGGGGGGGGGGGGGTTCCCGTGTGAGGCACGGGGCACAGGGCCGCGCCTTAGCGCCAGCGCCCCAGATGCTGACCCTAATCCCGCTCTGCCACGACAGCGGGGACGGCGACGGGCTGCTCTATGCCCAGCTGCACCGGCCACCGCCGCTCGCCCCTGTACACGCTCCGCCCAGGGGCCGCGTCGCCGTGGAAACTCCGCTTCCCCACACCAGACAGTTACAGGGAGTCTGAGACTCTGGGGGGGGGAGCAGCGCTGAGTTTCCATGGCATTCATATCCACTTTTAAACCACTGCTGTAATAAATAAAAACACAGCCGTGTCAGACCACAGTGATCCCTTACAGGAAGTGCCCAGGTCCCAAAAACATTAACCCCTCTGGCGACAGTGCGCCTGCAGAGCCCCCTCCCCCCCCCCATGACCCTTCCCCTAAACGCACTCGGAGGCCCTGGGCTCACCCGCGCACTCTACCTGTGGCCCGCGCGCCTGAGCGGATAAGGAACGCTGACTCAAGGTCTTTCTCATCCCCCGTGACATCACCAGCGCTCCACATGACCCTTCCCAGGATTCCACGGGAGACACAAAGCACTTTCCCCAGAACCGGTCTGAACCGGTCGGCGGGGCGAGGAGGCTGGAGGCAGGGTTTTTTAACCCCTCGGGGAGACGAGCGGGCCGCGGCAGAGAGAGAGAGAGAGAGAGAGAGAGAGAGCGACCGCGGGCGGGCGAGACCGCGAAGGAGAGACGCCGTCGGCATTCCAAAACACGAGTCCGCGCGCGGGGGGGGGGGGACGACGGCGTTACCCACGCCGCTGCTCACACACTTAAAGGGACAGTTTGCGCAGAAATGCCCTCAGGATTCTCTGTGCTTCAGACACACCTGCTAATTCAGCCAAACTGCCGGGTCCTACGCATGACTGTCAGCTCTCCCACCTCACCACAAAAACCTCACCGCCAGCTTCAGAGAGACAATCTCTGTGCAGGACAATCATCACAAATGATTATGAAGATATAAATGATTTTATATAAAAGTGAAATTATATCACTATTACGCCATAGGCTAATGCTCTGCCCTTCATTCACCACATCTTTACGTAAGAACTTAAATTTGAGAACAACCTCAACTGACTGTTCAATCTTGGAAGTGGCACACAAATCCCTCTCCAGCCCTGATTCTGCTCAGGGGGCCTGAGACTGACCCTGAGACCGGCGGTCCTGTACCCACTGTACAATGCAAACTGTACACAAGCCAGCCAGGCTGGGGGCTGACCTTACCCTCACAGGTCCACATTAAAGATTAACCACCTCCAGTTCCAAGCCACGGCTAAACAAAAGTCACCCTCTCTTCAATTAACCTCTTGCTGACCTGTCCATCAGATTAAGAGTGAATTACTGTTCACATTTCAGGCAAATCACCTTCTCACCATTGTCAAACTGACCAAGCTGAAATATTAAGCAGACCTCCTGTGTCATGACAGCAATCAGCTGCTCTCCACATAGATACCAGACACAGTTGTGTACAGCCAGTTTTATTCATAGCATTTTAGAACTCAACAGCACACCAAAGCTTCATGCATAAAACAAAAATTCCCCAAAGTGCACTGCAAACAGAACCAAACCAATGTTACTAGATGCATCAGGATTACAGTGCATGGGATTGACAGCTTCAACAGTGATTCACTGAAAATGGCAGAATTTTGTGAGCTCAACCACCACACCAAGCTCAAGGAAAAAGCAGAGCTTAGCCTTCAGATAACTGAAAGTACCGTTTTTAGTAGTCAAGAGTAACAAAACAATTCACATATTTGTGTCTTCAAAGTACAGAAGAATTTCACTTTTTTTTAAAAAAAAAAGGGCAAACAGGAATTATTTCTGGCTCAGCGCAACAACCAAATTGATCTGAAGTGCCTTGTCCAGCCTGGTCCACAGCTTTGAACACCTAGTAGGCTATATCAGCAGTGCTTCAGTCCTTGACACTGGACTTGGGCAAGTAAATGAGTTCATATGTTTGGGATTAGTGCCTCTTTACACTGCGCTTTGGGTGTCTATCAAGAAGAAGGCTGCTGTGCAAATACATAGAGTTTAAGGGCCCTAGCCTCCGGCGGAGGGGAAGGGGAAGAGAAGCGGAAGAGAAGGGTGAAGAGAAGGGGAAGGGTGCGGGACGGCGCGACTGACGGGCAGGCGGCGCACAGAAAATGGCGGCTCCTTGTTTACAGGCACCCGGGAGGAGGCTGCTGGAGGAGGGCTCTCGGGCCGGCCCCCGGGGGTCGGAGCTCAGCCACTCCTCCCGGCAGCGCCGGCCTGGATAAACAGCCTCCTTAAAGACACCGGCGGGGCTGCCTCGGGGAGACCGGCCCAACACCGCGCGGCACACGTCCACACACGGGCGCCCAACACCGCGCGGCACACGTCCACACACGGGCGCCCAACACCGCACGGCACACGTCCACACGTGGGCCCCCAACACCACACGGCACACCTCCACACGTGGGCACCCAACACCACACGGCACACCTCCACACGTGGGCACCCAACACCACACGGCACACCTCCACACGTGGGCACCCAACACCACACGGCACACCTCCACACGTGGGCACCCAACACCACACGGCACACCTCCACACGTGGGCACCCAACACCACACGGCACAACCTCCACACGTGGGCACCCAACACCACACCTCCACACGTGGGCACCCAACACCACACGGCACACCTCCACACGTGGGCACCCAACACCACACGGCACACCTCCACACGTGGGCACCCAACACCACACGGCACACCTCCACACGTGGGCACCCAACACCACACGGCACACCTCCACACGTGGGCCCCCAACACCACGCGGCACACCTCCACGCGCGGGCACCCAACACCACGCGGCACACCTCCACGCGCGGGCACCCAACACCGCGCGGCACACGTCCACGCGCGGGCACCCAACACCGCCCGGCAAACGTCCACGCGTGGGCACCCAACACCGCGCGGCACACGTCCACCCGCGGGCACCCAACACACGTCCACGCGCGGGCACCCAACATCGCGCGGCACACGTCCACGCGTGGGCACCCAACACCACCCGGCGCACGTCCACGCGTGGGCACCCAACACCACCCGGCGCACGTCCACGCGTGGGCACCCAACACCACGCGGCGCCGCGGCCTGTGAGAATTACCACACACTCTACGTCTCGTTTCCACGGCGCACACACTTCTGTCGTGGAATAGTTTTGATCAACAGAACCCTTTAAGGTGTGAGGTCACAAATATGATCAGAATGTTCTCAACTGAACATTCTAATGCTCACGCAACAATCACTACTGGTAAATGAAAGCGATGAAGTTCTAGAACACTGACTTTAGAGAAAACATTCCAAAAATCCTACACTTGAAAGGGTTAAGGACTCGTTTGTCCCTACCATTATCTTTGTTTTTTAAGTGTTAGCTTCCTGCCAAGCTACTGTGCCATGCTGAGCTGGCAGAACCGCAGCTGTGCCCAGGTGGGTTTACAGGGGGCACAGCTCTGCAGAACAATGCGGACGTACGCCACCCCCCCCGAGCGCGCTCCCTCAGCACAGCCAGCTTCCCAGAGGGCTGGGGGGCTGCAGGCCAGGGCTCTACAGAGCTCCCATTTTTGGAACATTGCTCCCGAAATTTTACGTGCATTAACTGGAGTGCCTCTACATTTTTCAACTTATGAGCACATATTCTCCAGGGAAGAGCCCTGCTGCCATGGCACAATGGTGTGGACAAGTTCACCAGATACAACCTGGCGGAGCTGCATTCACACACGCAGTCCCCCACACACACCTCCTCACACCACAGAGAGCCAGGTCGTGCCACGCTTAGGAGTTCTGGCAGTGGCAGGGCTAACGGCCGCAGCAGCGCAGCACGCAGAGGCTAGCGGCAGAGGCTCGTCCGGCACCTTCACGCTCACGGGCGGCTCTTGAGAGAGCTGCTCCCCTTCAGGAAGGAGGGAGGAGAGCGCGTCGCCCGGAAGGCCCGTTTCCAGGGTGAGCCGCCAGGGCTGTTGCCTGGAGGGGACGGACGGTGAGGACGGGGCATTCGCCGGTCCGTACGGCCCGCTGCTTAGCAACCCGGGAACAAAGGGAGGAGCCCGAAAGGGCCGCGGCGTGTTCACACGTGTGCACGGCGAACACAGGCGTGCTCACGCGCGGGCGAGCCCAGGAGCAGCACACAAAACATCGCCTTACTTCTGCCCAGTAAAAAAAAAAAAAAAAAAAATGGAAGTAAATTCTCTGGTGCTTTCCGCAAATTTAACTGAGGAGCTGGGGGGGGGGGGGGCTGACTAATATTGGCATGATGTGCCATGGCATGATACAGGCGGGGGGTTTTTGTTGAGAAGAAAAAAAAAAAAAAAAAAAAAAAACTTCTGCGGCAGCCCAGATAGGCTTTTACTTTTTTTTTTTTTTTTTAATCAGAGGACTGGGGTCTTCAGGTCACTATTAAGCAATGGGGCCATTTGTTCCATTAAAAAAAAAAAAAAGAGATGGGGGTTTAAGGCTAAAAGAGAACACAAAGCTAAATATCATTCAAACATGTCAATATTGTCTCTATCCTTTAAAATTGGGCTTCCATATCAATGCGTATTTGAACCGATGTTATACACTACCCTGGCAACCATTGAAAATGATCACCACCTCATACCATATAAACGCATGGTTATCTAACGTCCTCCATCAACCAATATGCAACGCACAGAGTTAAAGAAAGTGAAACGTAAATGAGATAACGAAGTCTGATATTTCATATTTTAATAGCGAAGACGGACGTCAGGCCAGGACCACGGGCTCGGAGAGGAGAGGACATGAGCACAAACCGTTCACGCAAGCAAAGCGTCAAACACGTTTTCAGTTGCCTGCACAGGGAAAACCCGCAGTGTGGCCGGAGGTGACTTCCTGCCGCAGACACGGCCCGCTACGTACGCGCACACAGACGCATCTGGGGCAGTCGGCCTGCTGCTCTTCACTGTGAACCCGGGCCACAGGAGTCCTGGCTGCTCCAGGCACTGGACAGTAGTTCTACACCACTCTGCCCGACACTGGGAAATCTGTGACTGTTTCCCAGCAGACCAATCGGCTTCAATGTCTCAGGCACCCGCGGCTCAGCCTCTTAAAATCATACACAAAACAAACAAACAGACAGCCCTTTATCCTTTAGCCTATGCTTACCGTATGAACTGGACTTGGTGTTCATGACTACGGGCTAGTGTTACAGAATGAGTATTGTGCCTTACCAGACCCGTGTTCTGTAGCTGTCCAATAACCGTCTGTGTGCACTTACTCTAGGGTGCCATGGCTAAAAGCGTCTGTCAGATAGATGTAATGCAATGTACGTAATGCACCTGCCCCGTCTCTGCAGGGGGCTGAGCTGGACTTAGACCTGAGTGTGGCCAGACGTCAGGAACGCCCAAAACCGCCAGAGAAACACGTCCGACAAACCATTTCTGCCACTGGCCACAGCGCTGGGGGGCTCGCCCGCTCTGAGCAGGCAAAGAGAAGCAGGGAGGCAGCGGCACGGCGGAGGACCTGAGAACGTTAGCGTGGGCGCACTGCACGCTTTTCCCAACTCTCACGTCAGACAGAAGCGCTGAAGCAGGCCTGAAGACGAGCGCCTTGAGCGACCACAGCCACCGGGGCCTTCCAGCAGAGCAGCCCCGGCCGGATGTGCACACTGGCACGGACCGACTCCGCAGAAGTACCTCTGCAACGGAACAAGCCTTCGTCCCTACGCATCTTAGGCTCCTCCAGTAGCTTGTATGTAGAATCAATTCCCACACATTTCTCTATGTAAAGACGTTAGGCAAGTGTAATAAAAATAAATAACGACAATACAACATTTAAAAAACAAACACAGAAATGACTAAAAGTTATTCTTTTAAAACTTTTATCTAACAAAGCCATTAATAATTCATTTCTACACAGAACCATGGCGCTCCATGTGTCGTCCAGGTAGCTGAAAAATGATGTGGATGCAGAGAGAGCAAGAATGACTCCCCACGCAAACAATCGAGTCCTGCTAAAGCAGACAAAACAAACTTGCAAACAAAAATACAGCACTAACAACATACCATCACTCTGCAGTGTCCCAAACTAAGAGCACTTTACTGGACTTTAAAGAAACCGAGTGTGGAAAGTCCATGCTCAACATTATCCAGAGGCTGATTAAAAGGGGTACTCAACCATAGGGCCAGTTTCTACGTGGGGTCTACAGCTCACAGAATTACAGCATTAAGTTGAACCACCAAAGCGAAGCACCCCTTCACTTTGTCAGAAGGGGGTTTGTCATGGGGGTTGACAAGCATGTTACAGGATGCTACAAAAAGAAGAATAAAATAATGTGCCAAATGACCAATTTAGATAGCCACAACATTGCCTATCTGGCAGGCAACAGGATTACACACCAGAACTGCAGACTCCATGTGGTGCTGCGTCCCCCGACACTCCGTTAAGCAAAGGGAGGCTCGGTCTCAGAGTGTGGAACAGCGGGTCAGAACACACCAGGGCTGCACTGGTGCTCATTCATTTAAGTACACCTTTCAAAACTACTTTTCACTGTGCACATACTGAACTTGTTCTTAATCTGATTTGGTCTATAACCACTGGTTTTCCGTTTAGAGTTTGTAATTTATAACTATATAACTATAATGATATATTTTTGTTTGAATGATTGTGAGCACTGTCTGGGGGAATGATGGTGAGCACTCACACTAGAACACACTGTTTGAATGAAATGCTGCTTGAACCAGTACTGTAGCACTGTGGTCCACAGTTCCCCTCTCCCACCAGTCAGAACTCCAGAGCACTTTGACAAGGAGAAAAAGCAGAACTCGGGAAAGCACCAATCTTCTACTGAAAACCCCTCCATTAAAATACTGAACTACTTCTTTTTTTTTTTTAAGGTGTAAAGGCTGGCTCTGGAAACTTTACCCCTAACCTGTCATCCCTGTTTTTATATATTTTTATTTCATTTTAAAGGTCATGTGGATTTAACTATACAATGCAAATGGTTTCTCACACTATTTACTGACCAATCCATAGTGAGTGTATGTAGGTCAATGGGCTTCAATGTTAAGTAACACACGCAAATAAAAGCATGCATACGCATGAACACAAAGAGAAGACCGCATCACCAGGTCGGGCCTTGGTAACCGTGTCAAGCCTAGTGTGACCCAAACCTGAGCAAGCTCAGAGCAGTGCAGGCTCTCCGGTCTCTCCGTGACCACAACCGGAGGCATGCGTGCGTTTGCAGTGACTACGTGGAGATTTCAGTGCCTCAGACTGCGAGGGGGAGTTCCACACAGGCGCGTGCGTGTTTGCATGCAACGCTGCTGCATTAGAGGGGGAAAGATGGATGCGCACACACACAAGGGTGATTCCAGAAGATCTTCAACACGAGCCCCGTGGGGGCGCAGGGGACCCAGGCCGGGGAGACGGAGGGGGATGAACGGGTTTCATTTGCACCGGGTTTCAACAGCAAACGGTGCTGAGCTCGCTGCTCATGCACAAGAGCGTGCTTTCTACATCACCTCAGCCTCAACAGTTTCACTCTCAGAACCCAGCCGGGCGCCCCGAATGCAGGCCGGTCTGCACCGCTGTGCATGGGCTTGGGCCTTTTTGTTCAAACGCCTGTTAGCCCTCGCTGGATTTCAGCAGGCATGGCACGGCTTAAGACGCACTCCAGAAGCATCAGACGTCAACAGCTGCTCGCTTCACCTCTACACACCAGCTGATAATTCGGCATAACGCGCTCTTAATTTGAAATCATCTGAGCTAATGCCATACATAGCTGTCCAAGCGGAGGACGGCTCAGAGACAGGAAATACGCAGGAGCCAAACGCTCATCTACATTACTTTGCATGCATTTGTCCGCCATTTTGTTTTTTGCTTGCTACTGCTACAGGCTACCCTGTTTC
Organism: Anguilla rostrata; assembly: GCF_018555375.3. Classification (NCBI taxonomy): domain Eukaryota; kingdom Metazoa; phylum Chordata; class Actinopteri; order Anguilliformes; family Anguillidae; genus Anguilla; species Anguilla rostrata. The sequence goes on along the minus strand of NC_057936.1, from coordinate 25,655,428 downwards.
CACATAATAGTAGGGCTACTACACATAATTAGCAGAGTGCAGTCTGCTGTTTTTGTAAAAAGGTTTTAGCTACACCTAAGCGAAGTGATACTACACATAATTAGCAGAGTACACATAATTAGTGCTGTTATTTTTTTAAGGTTCAGCCGCAGCTACTCTTGAGGGAGAAGGTCTGAAGGCATGTCGACTCAAACCAACTCGGCAGAGCGCGTCCAAACTGCGG